>NC_060276.1:62168952-62468952 GCF_021613505.1 Equus quagga | reverse complement strand
AACAGAAAGGAACCCAAACACAGTACTAAAGAAAGCCATCAAACCACAAGAGAAGAAAGCAAGAGAAGAAGAAAGGAACAGAGAAGAACTACTGAAACACCCAGAAAAAAGTTTCAAAATGACAATAAATACATACTTATCAATAGCTACTTTAAATGTCAATGGGTGAAATGATCCAATCAAAAGATGCAGGGTGGATAAATGGATAAAAACTTAGGAGCCATATATATCCTGCATGCAAGAGGCACACTTCAGATCTAAAGACACTCACAAAATCAAAGTGAAGGGATGAAAAAGTTTCTCCATGCAAATGACAACAACAACAAAACTGGGTTATCAATACTTACATCATAAAAAATAGACTTTAAAACAAGAACTGTAACAAAGGACAAAGAAGGGCACTATGTAATGATAAAGGGAACAAACCAACAAGAGGACAGAACACTTCTACGTATCCATGCATCCCACATAGCAGCACCAAAATATATAAAGCAATTATCAACAGACAGAAAAGGAGAAATAGACAATAATGCGATAATAGTAGGGGAATTTAACACTCCAGTTACATCAATGGATAAATCAACCAAACAGAAGATCAATGAGGAAACATTGGCCTTTCATGACATATTAGATCAGATGGACTTAGATATATACAGAACATTCCTCCCCCAAACTGCAGATTACACAATTCCTTTTGAATGTACATGGAACGTTCTCCAGGATAGATCACATATTAGGCCAGAAAACAAGTCTCAATAAATTTAAGAAGGCTGAAATAATGCCAAGCATCTTTACTGACTACAACAGCATGAAACTAGAAATCAAGTACAGGAAGAAAACTGGAAAAGCCACAAATATGTGGAGACTAAACAAAATGCTACTGAAAAACTACTGGGTCAATGAAGAAGTCAAAGAAGAAAACCTGGAGATGAATGAAAGTAAAAGCACAACATTCCAAAATTTATGGGATACAGCAAAAGCAGTTCTCAGAGGGAAGTTTATAGCAATACAAGCTCACTTAAAGAAACAAGAAAAATCACAAATAAACAATCTAACGGTGCACCTAAGAGAACTAGAAAAAGAAGACAAACAAAGCCCCAAATCAGTAGAAGGAAGGAAATAATAAAAATCAGAGTGGAAATAAATGAAATAGAGGCTTAAAAAGCAATAGAAAAAAATCAAGGGGCCAGCTCTGTGGCATAGTGATTAATTTCAACATCCTCTGCTTCAGTGGCCTGGGTTTGCAGGTTTACATCCCAGGCACAGACCTATACCACTAGTCAGACATACTGTGGTGGAGACCCATAAACAAAAAGTTGAAGTGGACTGGCACAGATATTAGCTCAGGGCTAATATTCCTCAAGCAAAAAAAAAGAGAAAGATTGGCAACAGTTGTTAGTTCATGGCTAAACTTTCTCAGAAAAAAAAAGAAAATCAACAAACCTAAGAACTAGTTCTTTGGAAACATAAACAAAATTAACAAACCTGTAGCTAAACTCAACAAGGAAAAAAGAGAAAAGGCTCACATAGATAAAATTAGAAATGAAACATGATCAGTTACAACAGATACCTCAGAAATACAAAAGATCATAAGAGAGTACTGTGAAAAAGTACACACCAACAAATTGGATAATCTAGAAGAAATGGATAATTTCTTAGAATCATATAACCTTCCAAAAGCGAATAAAGGAAAAATAGAGAATTTTAATAGACCAATCACAAGTAAGGAGATTGAAATGGTAATCAAAAACCTCCCAAAAACAAGAGTCCAGGACCAGATGGCTTTCCCAGTGAATTCTAGCAAATATTTAGGGAAGATTTAACATCCATCTTTCTCAAACTCTTCCAAAAAATTGAAGAGTAGGGGAAGCTTCCTAACTCATTCTGGAAGACCAACATTTCCTTGATACCAAAACCAGACGAAAACACACAAAAAGAAAATTACTGGCCAATATCACTAATGAACGTAGATGCAAAAATCCTCAACATAATTCTGGCAAATCAAATACAACAATACATTAAAAAGATCATACACCATGATTAAGTGGGATTTATTCGTGGGATGCAGAGATAGTTCAACATCCACAAATCAATCAGCGTGATGCAACACGTAAACAAAATGAACAATAAACATCACATGATCATCTTAATAGATTCAGAGAAAGCACGATACAACATCCATTTATGATAAAAACTATGAATAAAATGTATATAGAAGGAAAGTACCTCAACATAATAAAGACCATATATGACAAACCCTGTACAGAGTTCATTGACCTCCTGGCCTTCTAAGGACACTGGGCCTGGGCCCTACATAAAGGAATGTGTCTGGGCTCGGGGCTAAAGATGGCCAATTCGGCCCTGACTCTAAGGCACAAGTTAGAAAGAATATGTCCTGCGTCATGTCCCTTGTCTGGGCTAGCCACCCCGACGGACACCTAACTGGACTTTAGAAACATCCCATCCATGGGAACAAAAAAGATAGAAGCACCCCATCCATGGGAACAAGAAGAAATAACTCAAAGTATCCAAATGTCTGCAACCCTGAGTCAGAACCTAGAGAAACCTTAGGATAAAAGGGAGTAACAGTCATAGAACAATTGGAAGTCTCACTGAAGAAAGTACGCTTTGCCTCAGAACTGGACAATCTGCACTCCCACCCGCCATACAAACTATTGGGACTTCCCCAGTTGATTGTGATATGGATATTGTAAGTATCGATTTGTTGTTCCCCTTTATCCCTGCCTCTCGTTCTGTTGCCCTTTATCAATAAACTTTGAATGTTTAAACAACCAAGGAGCCTTGGCGGTATCTTTCATGCCTTGCCCTTTGACGCTGTGGACAACAAACCCATAGCCAATATCATACTTAATGTTGAAAAACTAAAACTATCCATTTAAAAATAGGAACCAGACAAGGATGCACACTTTGACCACGCTTATTTAACACAGTATTGGAAGTCCTAGCCAAACAATCAGGCAAGAAAATGAAATAAAAGAGATCCAATTTGGAAAAGAAGTAAAACTGTCACTACTTGCAGATGTCTTGATTTTATATTTAGAAAACCCTAAAGAATCCACCAAAATCTACTAGAAATAATAAATTAATACAGTAAAGTTGCAACGTACAAAAATGACATACAAAAATAAGTTGCATTTCTATACATTGTCAACAAAATAACAGAAAGAGAAATTAAGAATACAATCTCATTTACAATCGCAACAAAAAGAGTAAATTACCGAGGAGTAAATTTAACCACAGAGGTAAAAGACCTGTACACTGAAACTACAAAACATTGTTGAAAGAAATCAAAGAAGACACAAAGAAATGGAAAGATATTCCTTTGTCATGGATTGGAAGAATTAACATAGTTAAAATGTCCATACTTCATAAAGCAATCTACGATTCAATGCAATCTCTGTCAATCTTCCAATGACATTTTCACAGAAACAGAACAAAGAAGCCTAAAATTTACAGGGAACCACAAAAGACCCCAAATAGCCAAAGGAATCCTGAGGAAAAAGAGCAAAGCTGAAGATATCATACTCCCTGATTTCAAAATATACTACAGAGCTGTAGTAACCAAAAGAGCATGGTACTGGCAAAACAACAGACACAGAGATCAATGGAACAGAATCAAGAGCCCAGAAATAAACCCACATATTTATGGACAGTTAATTTTTGACAGGGAAGCCAAGAATATACAACAGAGAAAGGAAAGTCTCTTCAATAAATGGTGTTGACAAAACTGGACAGCCACATGCAAAAGAATGAAAATAGACCATTGTTCACACCATACACAAAAATTAACTCAAATGGATTAAAGCCTTGAATGTAAGACTTGAATTCGTAAAACTTCTAGTAGAAAACATAGGCATTATGCCCTTCCACATCAGTCTTATTAGCATCTTTTTGAATACCATGTGTCACCAGGCAAGGGAAACATAAGGAAAAATAAACAAATGAGACTATATCAAACTAAAAAGCTTTTGCACAGAAAAGGAAACCATCAACAAAATGAAAAGACAGCCTAACAATTGAGAGAAGATATTTGCAAACCACATATCTGATAAGGGGTTAATGTCCAAAATATATAAAGAAATGCATATATATAAAGAAAATATATAAAGAAACTCAACTCAACAGCAGAGAAACAAACAACCCAATTGAAAAATGAGCAAAATATCTGAACAGATGTTTTTCCAAAGAAGATATACAGATGGTAAAGAGGCACATGAAAAGATGGTCAACATCACTAATTATTAAGGAAATGCAAATCAAAACTACAATGAGATATCACCTCACACCCATCAGAATGGCTATAATTAACAAGACAATAAGTACCAAGTGTTGGAGAGGATGTGGAGAAAAGGGAACTCTCATACACTGTTGGTGGGAATGTAAACTGGTGCAGTCACTATGGAAAACAGTATGGAGATTACTCAAAAAATTAAAAATAGAACTACCATATGATCCAACTATTCTACTTCTGGGCATTTATCCAAAGGACACAAAAACAAGAATGTGTAAACGTATATGTACTCCTATATTCGTTGTAGCAGTATTCACAATAGCCAAGACTTGGAAACAAAGTGCCCATCAATGGATGAATGAATATAGAAGATGTAGTACATATACACAATGGAATACTACTCAGCCAAAAAAAAAACAGATGAAATCTTCACATTTCCAACACCATAGTTAGAACTTGAGGGTATTATGCTAAGCAAAATAGGTCAGATGGAGAAAGACAAATACTGTTCGATTTCACTCATAAGTATAAGATAACAACAACAACAACAACAACAACAACAACAAAAACACATAGATACAGAGATTAGATTGGTAGTTACCAGAGAAGAAGGGGGAGGGAGGAGGACAAATGTGTGAAAGGGCGCATGTATGTGGTGATGGAGGGTAATTAGTCTTTGGGTAGTGGACATGCTGTATTCTACTCAGAAATCAAAATATACTGATGTACACTTGAAATTCATATAATGTTATAAACCAATGTTACCTCAATAAAAAAAGGTAAAAGGCAGAGTAAAAATAAATACATTAAGGAATGAATGATTGAATTAATGAATAAATAAATATTTAGTAAATATATTTGTATTAGTTGTTTTAATGTTGGTATTGTTATTCTAAGACTATTGTATGCATATTGTTGCCTAAAGAGAATAAGTAATTTTGTTTATATTATTGAAAAACAGATATTTTAACATAAAAGAAAAGGGATATACCTTTACAATTTATGAGGTGAAATAAAAACCTTATCATCGTGAATGTGAATTGCAGATATCAGTATGAATACATGAGGTATTTCATCTTTAAAAAGAAACATATTTCCGAGTGATTTTTAGTTTAACCAAAATGGAGTAGCCCTATTCCTCCCTAGTCCTCTCCGTTATATCTAAAAAACCTGAATACAACAAATTGGTATTGTTTTTCCCTCTAAAAGGAAGAAACAAATTGTGGACAGCCTCTGAAAGTCAGGACTTGAGGATGATAAAGGGGTGAGTCCTCTGTTTTTCCTTATTGCCTCCCATCTAGCCCATACAGGGAGCTCCAGAAGTCTACAACCTGGAGCCATCAACAGGTACAGACCAAAAAAAAGATGCAAGAAAATCCTTTTTTCCCCCAGCAAAATGAAGGGAAATAACAGAAAATGTTTTTGGTAATACTTGCCCTAGAGCAGCCAAACACAAATGGAAAAAAAAAAAAAAGTTTCCTCTTCCCCTCATGGTGCCAGTGAGGTTGAGAGGAAAGTTTTGCTTCCACCCAATCCCATCCCAACCCACCCCACAAACCATAAGCAGGCAATGCACCTCAACTACATGACTGGTGGATGATGACAGGTTGAGTTGGACCTAGTCTTCTGTTTTCCGCCTGGAAGAAACAGTCTACATTCCAATTCCCCCTACCAGGTGATATAGGCAGGCCAAGAAGAATTAACCTGTTATTCGATTCTTCTGCCAAGGAAGTGTCAATGGGGTCCAGTGGCAATCTGTGCCTCCACCACCACCCAGCAGCAAGGAGACTCATTGAGGTGCTGTGAGGCAAAGCTAGTCAGCACGAGGCTTTACCAGTTTTATCCATGTGAACAGAGTCTATTGAGGGGCCAGTTTCCACTCACACCTAGCATCAACGAGAGTGAACAAGGTCCAAGTCTCAACTAGCAAGCACTCTACTTTCCCCCATCTGTGATGTCGGTGGGTCCCAACAGGAAGTTGAACTTAAGCAAAGTGAACAAGACGAAGCAAAGCAGACCTAGTTAGCACTCCCGTATTCTCCCCTTCGTTGTCAGTGGGGTCCAATGAAGAGCTAAGCCTTCATTCCAACCTGTCATCAGTGAGGTAGAATGAAGTAGTGAGAGGTGGATTAGTTGACATTTGACTCTCATCTTCCTACACTATTGACAACAAATCCTAATGTAGAGTTGGGCTTCTGCCCCAACCCTGTAGCAACAAAGCAGTGTGAATCAGCACTGCACTTTTTCCTCCTCATTAGGTGCATTTGGGTACAGAGGGATCCTAAGCTTACATCCTCATTCAGAGGCAAGAAGTCAGTGCAAGTCATACCCCTCACTTAATAGAAAGCATCAGCAGGCCTGAGGGAAAAGCTAAACTTCCATTCCAAGCATCTGTAATGAGGCAATGTAAATCAGTGTGCCACTTTGCTGGGGTGGTATGGACAGGACCAAAAAGGAAGATGACCATAACACTTACCTGATCCTTTTGGTACACTCCAACAGAAGTATACCCTACTAAAAATAGATAACTAAATAGAATCTGGAGTTTCACAACACAACATTCAAATGCCAAGGATAAGATGGAAAATGAAAGCAAAATCCAGGAAAATTGCAATGTTAATGAGAAAAGGCAAAGAACAGATGTCAACAAGGAGATGAACTAGATGTTGGAATTATCTGACAAAGACTAAAAAGATCATCATAAAATTTCTTTGGCAATCAAACATAAATTTTCCTGAAATACATGAAAAAATAGAAAAACGTGAAAGAATAGAGGTTATTAAAAATGAATGAGAGGCCAGCCCCATGCCTGAGTGGTTACATTCACACACTCCGCTTCGGCGGCCCAGAGTTTGGCTGGTTCAGATCCTGGGCATGGACATGGCACCACTTATGAGGTCATGCTGAGGTGGTATCCCACATGCCACAACTCGAAGGACCCATAACTAAGATTTACAACTATGTACTCGGGGGATTTGAGGAGAAAAAGCAATTAAAAAAGAAGTTTGGCAACAGTTGTTAGCTCAGGTGCCAATATTTTTTAAAAAATGAATGTAATTATATAATATAAATATAATAACTGAAATTTTAAAAAATCTTTCTTCAGGCTCAATACTAAAGTGGATATGACAGAAGACAGACTCACTGAATTTGAAAGCAGATAAATACAATACACTAAATCTGAATAAGAGATAAAATAGAATGAAGAAAATAAAATCTCATGGACATATGGACAACAACAAAGGATCAAATTTTCATATAATCAGAACCCCAGAAGGAGAGTAGAGAGAAAGTAGGATTGAAAAGGAATTTGAAGAAATAATAGGTGAAATCTTTCTAAATTTAGCAAAAGACATAAACTACACACTCAAAAGCAAACCCCAAATTGGATAAACCCAAATAATCTCATGCCAAGAAACATCTTAATTAAAACTGTAAAAACTAAAGACAAAGAAAACATGTTGGAAGCATCCAAAGAGAAAAACACATTACTTTAGGAGTACGCCAGTTCACATGACAGAGAACTTCTCAACTGAAATTAATGAAGGCAGAAGAAAGCATCCTTCAAAAATGAAGGGAGAAATAAAGGCATTCTCAGACAGAAGGAAAATAAGATAATCTATTACTAGCAAAATACTTTTCAAGAATAGCTAAAAGAAATTATCTAAAAGAAAGGAAATTATAACAGAAGAAGGCTTAGAATTTCAGAAAAGAAAGACTATCAGAATGTAGAAAAATATGAGTAAATATAACAGACTATCCTACTTTTCATGAATTTCTTAAATCTTGATGGTTGAAGCAAAAAATATAATATTGTGTGATATGGTACTCAGTATACGTAGAATAAATACTCAAGACAATTACATTTACAAAGTTGAGAAGGTAAAGGGACTCAAATGGAAATAATGTTTCTACACTTGAAGTGTATTCGTACCAGTAGACTGTGATAAATTATATATGCATACTGTAATATTAATAACAAACACTAAGAAAACTATGCAAAACAATATACCAAAAATACTATAAATAAATCAAAATAGAATCCTAAGAAATCTTTAAATAATGCACAGAAAGGTAATAAAAGGAAGCAGAGGAAGGAAAATCAAATGACATAAACAAAAACTAAATAATAAAACAGCATAATTAAACCCTACATGTGTATAAATACCTTAAATATAAGTGACTTAAATGCACCAATGCAGACAGATTAACAGAGTGGATGTAAACATAACCCAATAATACGCTATGTTCAAGAAATCCACTTTAGATATAAAAATATAGGTATAAAGTAAAAGACTGGAAAAATATATGTCATCTAATCATTAATTTAAAAAAATAAAAACTGGTTATATTAATATTAGGTAAAGTAGACTTCAGAGGAGAGAAAATTGGTAGAAATACAGAAGAGCTTTACACAATAATAAAAGAAGAAATCCACTAGGAAGGCAACACAATCCTAAACGTGTATGCACCAAACAACAGAGCCTCAAAATATGTGAAGCAAAACCTAATAGAACCAAAAAATGAATAGAAGAATCCATAATCGTAGTGGGGTATTTCAACATCCAATCTCAGCAATTGATAGATTTATTAACAGGCAATCAGCAAAGGTATAGACCGAACAAAACAATCAATCAGCAGGATCAAATTAACACATATGGAACACTCCAAAAAAGAACAGTAAAATATACATTTTTTAAGCACCTACAGAACATTCAACAAGATAAATCATATTCTGGGCCATAAAAACAAACCTTGATAAATTTAAAAGACTTTAAGTTATACAGAGTATGTTTTCTAATCACAGTAAATCAAATTATAAATCAAAAAAGAGAAATACAGAAAGCCTCCTAACACCTTATAAATAAACAACACACTTCTCTATAATCCATGTGTCAAAGAGAAAATCTCAAGAGAAACAACATTAATACACAGAACTGAATAAAAATAAAATTCTGAATTTCAAATCTTGTGGGACACAGCTAGAGCAGTGCTGAGATGTAAATTTATAGCATTAATGTAAGCAGGATGGAGGAAATAACATCAAGAATGAAACAAAGTTTGTCTTTATTGAGTGTGCAGTCACTAAAATGATAGAATAGCAATAACCTTACATTCATAAATTTGACAACTTAGAAGAAGGGAGCCAATTCCTCAGAAACCATTAAGTATCAAAGCTCAAACAAGATGAAATAGATAACCTGAATATTCCTATAAACATCTAAAAATTAAATTTGTAATTAAAAATTTTCTCCAAAAAATATTCAATCCCAGAGTTTCACTGAAGAGTTACACCAAAAATTTACAGAAGAATTAACAAGTTTAACAATTTTCTTTCAGAAAATATAAAAGTAGAGATCACTCTCCAACATATCTTGCAAAACTAGTATTACCTTCATATCAAAAAAAGTACAGAAAATAAAAATAGGGACCAATATCTTTCATGAACTTAGACACAAATATGCTCAATAAAATATTGGGAAATAGAATCCAGCAATTTGTAAAAAGAATTACACACTATGACCAAGTGTCATTTATTTCACATATGCAAAGATAATTGAACAGTTTTAAAATCACTAAATATAATGCACCACATCAACAAGCTAAAAAAGAGAAAATCATATAATTATACCAATTGACAGAGAAAAATCATTTGACAAAATCCAACATCCATTTATGATAAAAACTCTAAGAAATCTCTGAATTCAGAGGAGCTTCCTCAACTTTATAAAGAGCATCTTCAAGAAATACACAACTGGAGAAGCACTGGTGGAGTGAAGACATTCAAAAATCTAACACCATAATAAAAGCAGTGAATACATTGGAAAAATTGCCCAAAAAAACTTTGCAGAACTCTAGATATTCTGGATATTAACCACAGACATGTATCAATCTGAGGAGTGCAGACTCAAGAAAATATATTGCATCTTAGTAAGAGCAGTGAATTTGGGGGCACTAAAACTTGCCCTATTTCCATCTCTCTCCTCTCATCTCTATAGTAGTCTTGACAACCAACAGCATCCGAACCACAGTAGATGTAGAATATTATGAGTTTATGGGTCACTAGAGTAGAACAAAATAGTTTTAGAACTGCCCAAAATGTCAAGCTCCAGATAATTGGCCTATTTTTTTATATTGTGGTAAAGTGCAGATAACATAAAATTTACCATCTTAAAGTGTACAGTTTAGTGGCAATAATTACATTAATAATGTTGTACAACCATCTCCACTATCTTGTTCCAGAATAGTTTCATTACCCAAATGGAAACTTCACACCCATTAAACAGTCACTTCCCTTTCTCCTCTCATCCTATGCCCTGGCAACCATGAATCTAATTTTGTCTCTATGGATTTGACTATTATGAGTACTTCTTATAAATAGAGTCAATCATTCAATATCTAGTTTTTTGTGTCTGACATTTCATTGAACAAAATATTTTTGAGGTTCATCCACATTATGGTGTGTATCAGTACTTTATTCCTTTTTAAGAATGAATAATATTCCATTGTATGGATATAGCGCATTTTTTATTCTTTCATCTGTTGATGAATAATAGGGTTGTTTCAACTTTTGGCTACTGTGAGTAGTATCTACATGAACATTCATGCCTAAGTTTTAGTTTGAACAATTTTTTAAAAAATTTTGGAATATATATATATACACATACATAGGAGTGGAAATGCTGTCATATGATAACTCTAACTTTTTAAGGAGCCATCAAACTTTTCCACAATGGCTGGGTCATTTTACATTCTACCAGCAATGTATAAGGATTTCAACTTCTCCATATTCTTACCAACACTTGTTATTTTTCTTAAGTTATAACCATTTTTATAGGTGCAAAGCAGTATCTCATTTGTTTTGATTTACATTTCCCAAATGACTAAAGATGTTGATCATCTTTTAATACACTCACTGGAGACTTGTACATCTTCTTTGGAGCAATGTCTATTTAAGTCCTATGTCCATGTTTTAATTGTGTAATTTGTTCTCTTATTGCTGAGATGTAAGAACTCCTTTTATGTTCTGGATAGTAGACCACTATTAGATATATAATTTGCAAATATTTTCTCATTATGTAGGTTGCCTTTTCATGTTCTTGACAGTATCTTTTGATGCAAAAACAGTTCTTAATTTTTATGAAGTCCAATTTATCTATATTTTCTTTTGTAGCCTGTGTTTTTTTGGTGTCATTTCTAAAAGTCTATTGCCAAAATCAAAGACATGAAGATTTACCCCTATGTTTTCTTCCAAGTAATTAATATTTTTGATGCTATATTTAGGGCTTTAGTCCATATTTTTCTGTGTTCTTTTATGTGATGATCAGTCAGGTGTAGCCACAAGAGGAAACACGGAAGAGACTCAGGAAAAATAAGTTTATTATACTCACAGATCCTAGAAACAGAATGCATAGCATGCCATGCAGGGCCACATGGGAAAACATCAGTATTGGTCAGGTGGCAGAAGGTCAGGAGCAAGGGGAGAGCCTATGTCCATGGCCTTTATTAAAGTTTCTATGGGAAAGGGAGGGTAGGGGAGGGTAAACAGTTTAAGATTGACTAGTCTGAATAATTTTATTGGGCTTTAAGCTTTAGGGGAGGTCCCTGGTTGCCTGGCACCTGACCCTGGGATGATTAAGGCAAAGGAATATTGCCTCCTGGGCCATACAGGCCAGATAGATAAGGTATGACACTGAATTGATTAGTTTGAATATCAAAGACATGTTCTTGGCTGAGCCTTTTGATATCTCTAAGAATTGGCTAGCCCTGAAAGGGGCAGTCTCTCCCCAATCAGAAATGCTTTTAAGATGTCAAAACATTGTAATGTGCATAAAATATAAAATACATATAATACAATTGGTCCTTTGATATTTTTACATCATATTAAGGAAATTTTGGGGTGATGTTAGTGGAGATTTTGAGAGAGTAGGACATAAGTTTCCCTAAACGGCATAGAAAACATTTTATTACACTTTTTGTGAGAGTAGAAAGAAAGAACATAAGTAGAAGTACAAGGAATCTTTGCAGGCCAGCCCATAACCAAGTTTCCCATTATGACATTAGCCAAGAAAATATATCTGAAATGTTTTTGGTTCTCTAACAATATCTTGGTGGAGTTTTAAGAAGTGCAAAAAGTATAATTTTGACAATAATATCTTACTATATTTTTTGGGTCAAGGTGGTAAGTCTGGCAGATATGTTGTTGGGGGTGTAAATTGAAATTTAGTAAAATACATGTAAATATTAGTGGTATTTGTGTGTAACGAAGGAGAAGGAGTGATCATGGTCTGAGACTCAGGGCAAGAGTAGGAGAAGGGATCAAGGAGTGGATGGTCCTCTTCCAAGGGGGCCAATGGATTGACTGATGTGAGGCATATGCCTCCTGGGGAAAGCAATAATTTTCATTGACTTTTAGAGAAGCACAGAGAATACTAACTTCTACCAGATTTCCATTTAGGCAAGGAACAGTAGAAGTATACATTTTGTCAAGGAGCAATGAGAATAGCAGCGTTCTGTCCTAAGCAGAGATTGAGCTCAGGAAAAAATAGAATCCGTATTATCAAAGAAAAAAATAATAAATGTACTGTGTCCAATCTTTGCCTTAGGATAGGCAGTCCATGAGTGGAGGTCTAGGTGTCTGGGGTAAAAGTCTCTCCAATGGTAGGGTCTAGGGCTGGAGCAATGTCATCTGAGGTGATGTCTTCTCCACCAGGGAACTCTAGGGGTAGGGAAATGTTGTCTAGGATGTGCGACTGAAGTATCCTTTCCTAAGGATACCCATTCAGGTTAATATGGGTGTCAGTATTTGCCATATTTGATTGAAGCAATGGCTTGCTTGGAGTGTTTGGCCCTCAGGATTGTAAGCTAAGGAAAGCATCAAGATTAGCAGTAGTAAAATCAACAGTCAACAGAATGGTGTGCAGCTGCAGTTGGAAGGTTTTTTTTTTTTTTTTGGAAGTTTAGGTTCAAATGGGTTCCATATTAGATAAGTAGCTGCCTGGCCCATGAACTGATCTGTGATTACTAGGTCCCTGGAGAGTATATGCCTCATTCTGGCTCCAGCTGTTATGAAATGAGGGAAAGATTGAAAATTCAAAAAGATAGGTTAAGGCCCGGGGCAAGATAGGGACATATTTAGGAGTCCGTCTGTCAGATTGGAATTTGAAAAGGAAGTGTTCAAGGAGACCATCATGTCTTACAATTAAATTTTTTATCTGGGTCTATTAGAGACATGAAAGTTCTATTGAACGCCTTTTCCAAGAACTCAGCATTGCATATGTTGAGAAGAGAAATGTGCGCCTTTACTATAATTGCAAGGCTTTATATTGTGACTGTAACATATAGAGACAAGTGTGATTTTATATTTTGGTTATCTGTGAGGCAAGAGATTCCCTGAGGTCTTTAACCTGAAAGGGACAAGTTTTAGGCAATGCCCAACTGTTTATAACGAATGTGAACATGAGGCCATCTTTCGGCCACAGCATCCAGTATTAAGATGACTGACTGAAGTTTTAGCCAAGCATGATGTTCCTTGGGTCCTGTTCTTTATCAGCGACATTCTGGCTAAGAGATGAAAAGTAGCAATATTCCATCAAGCTCCATCATGATGGTCAGCAGTACCATTTGTGTAGTCCATGACTTCCCATGGCTGTTCACTCAGTTAACCCAAGGGGCTCCCTGGGTAGTCAAGGGTGGGAATATATCTTCCAGTACCATGGCATCTGACAAGGGACTGAGGACAGGAGAGGCTACCCTCTCCTGCAGGTGAGATATGCCAGAGGGCCGAGATTTGGCTCTATTCTCTCTTAAGAAGGCCTTTGTTGATGCCCCAGCCATGCAGGGTGCTGTTTTCCTGACCCAAAGCAGAATGCACAACTGGGTATGGAGAATCAGGATTTGTGAGAACCTCTATTTTCAGAAGCTCCCAGTAAGTAGCCAGCAATTTGCTGTTTTAGTAGTGTATAGCCTGAGGCCGAGATGGGCAAGTTCTTGCATCAGAAGCCCTTGGGAAACTAATGACCATCATAAGTGGTCCAGAGACTCCATGAAGCATGAGAAGAGGTTGTCAAAGCCTCTACAGTGAAGGAGTTTTTGAGGTCACTAACAGGAATGCCTGTCGATTTTAATTTGTAAATGAGGATTATATTGCCATCAGAACACAAAAAAAGGACCAAAAGATGTTGCACTTGTATGTCTGTAATAAGCATGTTAAATTTATATCTTTAGAAATCCATCCATGTAAAATGTCATACCTGTGCTTCTGGAGAAAAGTGGATGCAGTTAAGATCCTGTCTGCAAAGATTGTGTGCAATGGCAAAGCTCTGAAGGTAATCCACGGCTAGCCTGGAAAAGGTGTACTGTGCCCCTTTGGAGGTAAAGCAAACTATAGCTGAGAAGATGTGTAAATAAGCACTGAACCGACATCATTAGCTATCAGGGAAATGAAAATCAAAACTACAATGAGGTATCACCTCACTCCAGTCAGAATGGCTATAATTAACAAGACAGGAAACAGCAAATGTTGGAGAGGGTGTGGAGAGAAGGGAACCCTTGTTCACTGCTGGTGGCAGTGCAAACTGGTGCAGCCACTATGGAAAGCAGTTTGGAGTATCCTCAGAAAATTAAGGATAGATCTACCATATGATCCAGCTATTCCACTGCTGGGTATTTATCCAAAGAACTTGAAAACACAAAGGCATAAAGATACTTGCACCCCTATGTTCATTGCAGCATTATACACAATAGCCAAGACTTGGAAGCGACCTAGGTGCCCATCAAGGGACGAATGGATAAAGAAGATGTGGTATTTATACACAATGGAATACTACTCAGCCATAAGAAATGACGAAATCCAGCCATTTGTGACAACGTGGATGGACCTTGAGGGTATTATCCTGAGTGAAATAAGTCAGAGGGAGAAAGTCAAATACCATATGATCTCACTCATAAGTAGAAGATGAAAACGACAAAAAAAAAACCACATAGCATTGGAGATTGGACTGGTGGTTACCATTGGGGAAGGGGGGAGGGGGGAGGGCAAAAAAGGTGATTAGGGTCACATGTGAGGGGATGCACTATAGTTAGTGTTTGGGTGGTGAACATGATGTAATGTATCCAGAATTTGAAATATGATGCACATCCTAAAAAAATAAAAATTAAAAAAAAAAGAACATATCTGCCGAATCTATAAAAGCCAAAAACATTTACTGGTTGTTAATTGAATAGAATCACTAATTTTAATAATGGACAGTAGGTATGAGTCATTAATGGATGAGATCACATGGTTGTAATATTACAACTATGAAGCATAGTTCATTTTTTCCAACTTTAGGAACAGGCACAATTGATGGGGCTGGCTGGTGGCATAGTGGTTAAGTTCATGGGCTCTGCTTCAGTGGCTTGGGGTTCACAGGCCTGGATCCCGGGTGCAGAGCTATGCACTGCTTACCAAGCCATGCTGTGTTAGGTGTCCTATATATAAAGTAGAGGAAGTTGGGCCTGGATGTTATCTCAGGGACAATCTTCCTCAGCAAAAAAAGAGGAGGATTGGCGGCGGGTGTTAACTCAGGGCTAATCATTCTCAAAAAGAAAAAAAAAAAAGAACAGGCAAAATTGGGCAGTCAAATGGAGAAGCAGTGCAGATAATCATCCCTTTATTAAGTTTCATATAATAAATTTTAATCCTTGAAGACCCTGATTTAGTTTACACTGGGCCATATTAACTATGTTAACTGAGGTCCAAGGGATCCCATTTTATTAAGTCAATTGTAAATGCTAAAGATCTACTTTAATTTTAATTTATTATTTAATGTGTTAAAGTGTCTATGCCCATAATGGAATATTTTAGGGCAATAAGTGCTATGATTATGGGAAATTTAGGCAAGGCTACAGTTAAATTGAGGCATGCCTATTTTTTCCTATTTTATATTTAATTATTTTTTAAATAATATAGGGATTACAATGCTTACATTTAGTGGGATCCCAAGGTATAACTCTACTTTGAGTCTCAGTATTAAGTTCATGAAGTTTTGTCAATTGGTGACAAATTTTAGCAAATGTTCATTTAGAATCTATGTTGTAGAAAAACAAAAACCAACCAGTGCCCTTTGTAAAGTTTTTGTTGTATAAATAATTTATTATCTAAATTTTAGTTGTATATTTGTTATATATATTACGTATATGTAGTGTGTATACATATATAATGTTATATAAGTTTTTAAAAATAAATTTAGTATATTAATTTTGGATTTTCAATTGTATGAAATTTTGGAACTTTGCTTTAAATTAGTTATATATATATTTGTTTTATTATGTATTTACATTATATATATATGCAATTTATTTACTTACCTTTTATACCGAACCCTGATATCTAGGGGTTGTTTCTGTTATTGTTTTTAAATCAGTAAGTAATGTCAGACTAGAATTGTTTGCTAGACCTGGCATTTGCTCAGTACATAAGGTTGAAAGCCCTCCCCCTCCACCCAGCTTTTTCTCCCTTGGGCTTGCAGCTGTGTAAAGCTATGATAGGTTTTTAGTTTCCATCTCTGACTGACAAAAAGAAAAGAGAGGAGGGAGAAGGGGCCTGGTGCCTTTTGGCAGTAGCCTTTCCCTGAGGCAGCTCCCCACTGCAGGATAATTCATCTCTTCTCTACTTTTTCCCGTGAACAGTTTATATCTCTAGACCAATAAAGGTTTTTTACTTTTTTCCATTTCTCTTGGGAGCTGATAAGTTCCTGGTCGCCTCTCCAATGCAGGCAAGTTTATTTTTCTAGGGTGACCCAATGGACTTCATTAGGGTCTGGTTGGTATTCAGGATTGTTTGGTGGCTGGATCTTTTTTTGTAAGGATGCTCAAACCCTTGGATCTCAGCAACAGTGCTTTAGTATGTTGACAAGCAGCCTCACTCAGTAGACGCAGCCATGTCCTGAGGAGATTTTGCATTTATTAAAGAATTAACATTCCTCCTCAGGTGTTTTAAGAGGGAGGGAGCTGGAAGCAAATGTTCCTGCCCTCAATCTCACAACTTGAGGTCCTGAGCCACCAGTCTCAAGAATGGAACCTGTGATACCCCATGGGGTCAGGGGATGAAGAGCAATAGCAGCAACGTATGCAGCAGAGAAAGGGTTGCTGACTAGGTGGCATTGACCTTTACAGAGTACCATGGTGAACTTCCCTTGAAGGAGACACTCTGCTACTGTTTGGTGTTGTGTTGAAGGAATTAACTCCCTCAGCTATTATCTGTGAATGTCTTATTTTTCCCCTCAATTTTTAAGGACAGTTTTGCCAATTATAGAATTCTCAGTTAGGAGTTTCTTCTTTCAACACTGTAAATATCATCCCGCTACCTTGTGTCCTGAAAGATTTCTACTGAGAAATCCACTTATACTCTTTTTAAAAAAATTTAACTGTGGCAAGAACATTTAACATGAAATCTATCCTCTTAACTTTTAAGTGTACAATAGCTAATTGTTGACTATAGGTGCAATGACTTATAGCTGATTTCTAGAGCTTTTTCATCTTACCTAACTGAAACTTTATGCCTATTGATTAATAATTCCTCATTTGCCCCTTGACCTCAGCCCCAGGTAACCACTATTCCAGTCTTTGATTTTACAAATTTGACTATTTTGGATATTTCATATAAGTGGCATCATATAGTCCTTGTCTTTCTGTGTCTGGCTTATTTCACATTCTATCCCTTTAGCCCTGTGCATCATGGATTCTTTCTGGGCCTTCTTACCCCAAAAAAGTTCTTAAACAATTCAGTGTGGCTTTTGGACAAATTAAAGCTGGTTTTGTGAAAAAAAGTGAATTATTTCATATACTATTTTTATATAGTTATCACATTTTTTTCTATTTATTTATTTATTTTTTTTTTTGAGGAAGATTATCCCTGAGCTAACTACTGCCAATCCTCCTCTTTTTGCTGAGGAAGACTGGCCCTGAGCTAACATCCATGCCCATCCTCCTCCAACCTATACGTGGGACGCCTACCACCGCATGGCTTTTGCCAAGGGTGCCGTGTCCACATCTGGGATCTGAACAGGCGATCCCAGGCCACCGAGAAGCAGAATGCGCGAACTTAACCACTGCGCAACTGGACCGGCCCCTGTTCTATTTATCTTTTATTTGAAATATGATTGACATATAACATTGTATTAGTTTTAGGTGTACAACATAATGATTTGATATATGTACATATTGCAAAAGATTACCACAATAAGTTTAGTTAACATCCATCACCATACATAGTTACAAATTTTTTTCTTGTTTTGAGAACTTTTAAGATCTACTCTTCAGCAACTTTCAAATATGCAATACAGTGTTGTTAACTATAGTCACCATGCTGCACAATACATTTCTAGGCCTTATTTATCTTATAACTGGAAATTTGTATCTTTTGACCACTTTATGTAAATTATTTCACATAATGTTAGTGAGAATAACTTGTATGTGATGAGTCACTTTTCTCTTGCTCCTATCAAGATTCTCTCCCTTTGACTTTCAACAGTTTCATTATAATGTGTGTCAGTGTGATTCTGTTTGGGTTTATCTACTTGGAGTTTATTGAGCTTCTCAGATTAGTACATTCATGTCTTCCTTCAAATTTAGGAAGTTTTTCCTTTATTCCTTCATATAATCTCTCTGCCCCTTTCTCTCTATCTTGTTCTACTTGAACTCCCATAATGGATATTTTGGTTGGCTTGATAGTGTCTCTTAAGTCCCTTAGTCTCTATTCCCTTTTCTTCATTCTTTTTCCTTTTTGTTACTCAAACTCCATAATTTCAAATAATCTGCCTTAAAGTTTCTTTATTCTTTCTTTTACCTAAGTCAGCTGTTGAGCCCTTCTAGTGAATTTTTCAATTCAGTTATTATATTTTTGTGCTCCAGAATTTCTGCTTGTTTCTTTTATATAATTTCTTTATCTTTATAGTTCTTATTTTTATAAGTGATTTTTCTTATTTCCTTTACTTCTTTGTACATGTTTTCATTTAGCTTTATGAGCATATTTCAGACTGTTACAAAATATTTTTGTAGTCAAATGTCTATGTTACTTCAGGAACACTTACTGAAGATTTTTTTTAATATGCCATATTTTTCTGGGGTTTTCTTTGGTGGGCCTTGTGATGAAATGTTGTTGAAAATTGGGCATTTGAAAAAACAGCCATCTCTCCCTGGGTTTGCAGATTTTCTCTGTGCTTGGGAAGACCTTCACAAATTAGCAGGGCATGTTATGACCCTTCAGATCAGTTCAATGCAAAGTCTTAAGGTCTTCTCAGGGCTTTTCTAGGCATGTGTCTCCCTTGGTCTTGTGTGTGTGCTTTTTTCCAATTCGCCCTACACGTGGCTGTTTTGAGATGTTTTGACTTCCATATGAGTCTCAATGCTGCTTTTTCTTCATACTTTAGATGTCCTATTATATTTCTCAATCAGCAATATCTTATCTCAGGTGTCTGTAGCCCCCTTGCAATTTTCACGAGTCGTGCCTGCTGCTTCCTGCAGATTCCATTAGCCTGAGATACAAGCGATTGCACATTTAGTTGTCTGAGCTCTGAGTTAAATAGGAAGAACCCTATCAGACAGCCTTCAGATAGGGTAAACATTGCAAATTAGGTCCACTTTGCTATCTCTGGTTCACAGCAGGGAACTGGTGACCTGACTTTTCCAGCTTTATTGAGGCATGATTGACAAATTAAAAATTATATATTTTAGGCTGTGCTTTTTTTAATGTGCACAACACGATGATTAAAAATACATATCCATTGGAAAATGATTACCAAAATCAAGTTAATTAAACATCCATCACCTCACATAGTTATCATTTTTGTGGTGAGAACAATTAAGATTTAATCTCTCATGAAATTTCAAGTGTACAGTACAATATCACTAACTATAATTACGACTTAACATGAAACTTACCCTCTTAACAAAATTTTAAGCATACAATACAATATTGTTGTACAGTGGATCTCTAGGATTTATTCTTCTTATATAAGTGAAATTTTATACCCACTGGAAAATGACACCCCATTTACCACTCTCTCCAGTCTTTGGTAACCACCATCCTACTCTCTATTCCTAGAAGTTTGACTACTTTAGATACCTTTTATATTCCACTGTATGTGTTGTATGTATATACCACATTTTCTTTATGCATTTATCCATCAATGGACATTTAGGTTGATTGCATATCTTGGATATGTTAGTAGTGCTGAAATGAAGATGGGAGCACTAATATACCTCTTCACGATCCTGATTTCTATTATTTTGGATACACATAGAAATTGGATTACTGGGTCACATGGTAATTCAATTTTTAATTTTTTGACAAACCTCTATACTATTTTCTATAGCAGCTACACCATTTTGTATTCCCACCAATAGTGCAAAAAAGTTCCAATTTTTACACATCCTTCCTAACACTTGCTGTCTTTTGACTTTGATATAAGCCATCCTGGCAGATGTGAGATGATATCTCATTGTGGTTTTGATTTTCATTTCAATAATGATTAGTGACATTGAGCATCTTCATATACCTGCTGGCCGTTGGTATATCTTCTTTGGAGAAATGTCTATTCAAGTCCTTAATCCATTTTTAATTGGGTTATTTTTTTCTATTGAATTGTAGAAATTCCTTATATATTCCCTATATATTGGATATTAATCCCTTTTCAAATATGTGGTTGACAATGGGAGAAATCTCATTTGATAATTCACCTTTTTACTCTGTTGATTGTTTCTTTTCTGCACAGAGACTTTTTAGATTGATGTAGTCCTACTTTGTCTAATTTTTATTCTGTTGCTTGGGATTTGGGGGTCATAGCTAAAAAAATCATTGCAAAGATCACTGTCACAAAGCTTTTGCCCTAGATTTTCTGTGTAATTTTAGACTTTCAGCTCCTAGGTTTAAATCCTTAATCCATTTTGAGATGATTTTTGCATGTGGTTTAAAATAAGGGTCCAATTTCATTCTTTTGCATGTGGATTTCCAGTTTTCCTAACACTATTTATTGAAGAGACTTTCCTTTCTCTATTGCACATTCATGGACTCTTACCAAAGATCAGTTGACTGTTTATAGAATAGAGTTACTTCTGGGCTCTCAAATTGTTCAGTTGGTCTATATGTCTCTTTTTATGCCTATTCTGTACTGTTTTGATTATTCTAGATTTGTAATATATTTTGAAATCATTAAGTGTGTTGTCTCCAACTTTGTTCCTCTTGCTCATGATTGCTTTGGCTATTCCCAGTATTTGGGTTTCCATATGAATTTTAGGATTTTTTAATATTTCCATAAATAATGCCACTAGAATTTTGAATCTGTAGAACAAATGACAAAGGAAGACAGCAGGGGAGTAAAAGAAGAACAAAGGAACTACAAAACAGTTATCAATTAACAAAATGGCAATATTATGAATAGTATGTCCTACTCTGTAATTAGTTAATTTAAATGTAAATAGATAGAATGCCCCAAACCAAAAACATTGAGCAGCTAAATGGATAAAACAATCCAACCATATGTTGTCTATAAGAAACTCAGCTTAGAATTAAGGACACACACAGTCTGAAAGTGAGGGGAGGGGAAAAAATCCAATTCAGTTAACAACCAAAAGAAAATAAGAATACCTAGGTTTATAATAGACAAAATAGAATTTATGTCAAAGACTATGACAAGGAACAAAGAAGGTCATTATATAATGATAAAATGTTAATGTATCAGAAAGATATAATGATTAAAACTATATATGAATGCACTATCAGAGCACTTAAATATATAAAGCAAATATTAACAGCTCTGAAGGGAGAAATAGACAGCAATACAATAATAGTATACAATTTCAAAATCTAATTTTCAATAATGAATCAATCATCCACACTGAAAATCAGTAAGGAAACAATGGACCTGAACAGCATGATAGACAAAATGGCCTGAATAGACATACATAGAACATTCCAAACAATAGCAGCAGAATATATATTTTTCTAAAGTGCTCAAGAACATTCTATATGATAGAGTATATGTTAGGTCATGAAACAAATCTTTAAAAATTTCAGAAAATTGAAATCTTACCAAGTATCTTATCTAATCACAATGAAATGCAATTAAACAACAGTAAGGAATGAAAAGTGCAAAAATTCACAAACACATGGAAATTAAAAACACACTCTTGAATAACCATTGGATCAGAGACTGAATCAAAAGAAAAATTAGAATATGTCTCAAAACAAACAAAAACAGAATTATGACACACCAAAATGTATGGGATGCAGCAAAAGCAGTATTAAGAGAGGAAATTTACAGCAATAAACATCAACATTAAAAAGAACAAAGCTCACAAATAAACCACCTAACTATAGAAAGGAACCTCAAGGAACTATAGAAACAAGAAAAAAATAAAGCCCAAGTTAGCACAAGGAAGAAAATAACAAAGATTGAAACAAAATAGAAAAAAACTCAACAAAACTAAGATTTGTTTTTTTGAAAGAAATATACAAAATTGACAAATCCCTAACTAGACTACCTAAGAAAAGAGAGCAGACTCAAAAAATAAAATCAGAAATGAAAAAGGAAGCATAACACCAGATACAACAGAATACAAAGGATTATAGGAGACTACTATGAATAATTCCATGCCAACAAATTGGATAACCTAGAAGAAATGGGTAACTTCTTAGAAACATCAATCCATCAATGCTGAATCAAGAAGAAATAGAAAATCTGATAAGATCAATAAGTAGGAGATTGAATCAGTTATCAAAAATCTCTCAACATGAAAAATCCTACGACCAGATGGCTTCACTGGTGAGTTCTACCAAACATTTAAAAATTAATACCAATTAATTTTCAAACTCCAATTAAAAAAATTGACAAGTAGGATAGAATACTTCCAAACTCGTTATACTAGGACAACATTACCCTGATGCCAAAGTCAGATAAGGACACTAAAAGAAAAGAAAATTACTGGCCAACTTCCCTGATGAACATTGATGCAAATATTCCCAATAAAATACTAGCAAACCAAATTGAACAGAACATTAAAAGGATCATACACCATGATCAAGGGGTATTTATCCCTAGAATGGCTCAATATACGCAAATCAATAAATGCATTACCTTACATAAATAGAACAAAGGGTAAAATCATATGATCATCACAATAGATGTAGGGAAAACATTTGACAAAATTCAACATGCTTTTGTGATAAAAACTCCCAACAAATTAGGTATAGAAGGAATGTATGACAACATAATAATATGTGACAAGCCCACAGCTAACATCATACTTAATGGTGAAAACTTGAAAGATTTTTCTCTAAGATCAGGAACAAGACATGGATGTGCACTGTCACCACTTCTGTTCCTGAAAATACTGAAAGTCCCAGACAGAGTAATTCAGCAAGTAAAAGAATAAAAGGTATCCACATTAGAGAGGAAGAAGTAAAATTGTCTCTGTTTGCAAAAGAAACGATTATATATGTTTAAAAAAAACCCTAAAAACTCTGCCAAATGACTGTTAAAACAGATAAACCAGATCAGTAACGTTGCAGGATACAAAATCAACATAGAAACCTCAATCGGTTCTTTGTGCACGAACAACAATCCATCTAAAGGAGACATTAAGAAAACAATCTTATTTACCATAGCATAAAAAAGAATGAAACTCTCAAATTAAATTTAACCCAAGGAGTGAAAGATCTGTACACTGAAAGCTATAAAACATTGATGAAAGACAATGAAAAAGACACAAATAAATGGAAATATATTCTGTGCTCAAAAGTTGGAAGAATTAATATTGTTAAAATATTCATAGTATACAAAGCAATCTATAGATTCAGTGCAATCTCTATCAAAATTCCAATGACATTTTTCCCTGAAATAGAAAAAAGCAATCATAAAATTCATATATATCCACAAAAGACTCCAAATACCTAAAGCAATCCCGAGGAAGGAGAACAAAGCTGGAGACATCACACTTCCTAATTTCAAATGATATCCCCAAGGTATAGTAATCAAAACAGTATGGTACTGGGATAAAAATAGACATATAGACCAATGGAAGAGAATAGAGAAGCCAGAAATAAACTTACACATACACAGCCAACTATTCTTTGACAACAGCATCAAGAATACATAATAGGTAAAGAATAATCTTTCCAATAAATAGTGTTGGAAACATTGGATATCCACTCACAAAAGAATGAAATTGGACTTCTATCTTACACTATACATAAAAATCAATTCAAAATTGATTAAAGACATAAATGCAAGACCTAAAACGGTAAAACTCTTAGAAGAAAACATTGGAGAAAATCTCCTTGACATTGCTCTTGGCAATGATTTTTTGATTTGACATCAAAAGCCCAGGCAAGGAAAGCAAAACTAAACAAGTGGGACTATATCAAACTAAAAAATTTCCCCACAGCAAAAGAAAAAATCATCAAAATTAAAAGGCAACTTGCAGAATAAGAGAAAATATTTGCAAACCATATGTCCAATAAGAGATTATTAACCAAAATGCATAAAGATCTTATACAATCAATAGAAAAAAAACACAAATAATCTAATAAAAAACAAACAAATGACCTGAATAGACATTTCTCAAAAGAAGACATACAAATAGTCAACAGGTATATGAATAGATGCTCAACATCACAAATCATCATGGAAATGTAAATTAAAATCCCAATGAAATATCAACTCACACTTGTTAGGATGACTATTATCAAAATGCCAAAAGATAATTGTTGCCAAGGATGAGGAGAAAAAAGAACCCTTGTGCACTGTTGTGGGAATGCAAATTGGTACTGCCATTATGGAAAACAGTTGTGAGGTTTCTCAAAAAATTAAAAAGTAGAACCACCATATGATCCACTTACATCACTTTGGATATATATATCCAAAGGAAATAAAATTATCTGAAAGAGATACCTGCACCCCTTTGTTCACTGCAGCATTATTCACAGTCGGCAAGATATGGGAACAACTTAACTGTCCCTTGATAGAGGAATGAAATATATATCATATTTTATATATCATATATATTATATAGCCTTAAAAATAAGGACATTCTGCCATTTGCAACAATATAGATAAACTTGGAGGACATGATGCTGAGTGAAATAAGCCATACAGAAAAGTAGAAATACTACATGATCTCACTTATATGTGGAAGATGAAAAAGCCAAATTCAAAGAAACAGGTTGTAGAATGGTGATTACCAAGGTCTAAGGGTTGGGGGAAATGGGGAGATGTTGGTCAAAGGATACAAACTTCCAGTTACCAGATGAATAAGTTATGGGGCTCAAATATACAGCATGGTGACTATAGCTAACAACATTGTACTATATGCTTGAAAGTTGCTAAGAAGTTAGATCTTAAATGTTCTTATCACAAGAGGTATTAATTATGTGAGATGATGGAAGTAACTAACTTTACTGTGGTCGTCATTTCACAATATATACATTTATCAAAACATCATGTTCAACAGCTTAAATATATACAATTTCTATCTGTCACTAATAGTTCAATAAAGCTGGAAAAAGAAAACATAGTGACACCAACAACTGCTGGTAAGAATGCAAGGAAGTGGGGCCGGTCTAGTGGCGCAGTGGTTAAGTTCACACGTTCCGCTTCGGTGGCTGGGGGTTCGCCGGTTCAGATCTCAGGTGTGGACATGGCACCGATCATCAAGCTATGCTGTGGTAGGCATCCCACATATAAAGCAGAGGAAGATGGGCAAGGATGTGAGCTCAGGGCCAGTCTTCCTCAGCAAAAAGAGGAGGATTGGCAGCAGATGTTAGCTCAGGACTAATCTTCCTCAAGAAAAAAAACGAATGCAAGGGAATGGTCACTCAGACTTTGTGGGTGGAAATATAAATTTTACAGCCACTCTGGAACTTATCTTAGCAGTTTCTCTTAAAATTAAACTTGCAATTACCATATGACTAAACAATTACACTCTTTGGAATTTATCCCAGAGTAATGAAAATGTATGTTCTCACAAAAACATGTGCATAAATGATTACAACAACTTTGTTCACAAAAGCCACAAACTGGAAATGACACAGACATCTTTCATAGGGTGAAGGATTAAAGCAAACATGGCACATCTATAACATAGAATATTCCTCTGCAATAAAAAGTAGCAATCTATTGATACATACAATAATTTGAATGACTCTCTCTGGAGTTAACCTGAGTGAAGAAAGTCAGTCCCAAAAGATCACTATATTAATCTGCTTGGACTTCCTTAACAAAATACCACAGACTGCGTGGCTTCAACAATAGACACTTATTTTCTCACAGTTCTGGAGATTTTAAGTCCAAGAGTAAGACATTACTAGGGTTGGTTTCTGGCAAGAACTCTCTTCTTGGCTAGTAGAGTGCTGCTTTCTCTCTGTGTCTTCACATGGACTTTCCTCTGTGCACATGCGGAGGGAGAGAGAGAGCTCTGGTGTCTCTTCTTCTTCTCATAAGAACACTATTCCTATAGAATCAGAGACTCATCCTCATTTAATGTTAATTACTTCCTTAAAGGCTGTACCCCCAAGTAAAGTCACATTGGGAGTTAGGACTTCAACATATAAATTTTGAAAGAACATAATCCAGTCCGTAATAGTCTGCCCTCTGGCCCCCCAAAACTTTGGTATTTTCTCTTTTAAAATACATTCATTCCATTTCAACAGCCCCAAAAAGTTTTAACCCATTCCAGCATCAATTCTAAGTCCAAAGTCTCTTCCAAATATCATGTAAACCATGTATGGGTTAGATTCAAGGTATGATTTATTCTGAGGCAAAATTCCTCTCCAGCTGTGAACCTGTGAAACCAGACAAATTATGTGCTCCAAAATACAATGTTGGGACAGGCATGAGGCATGCATTCTCATTCCAAAAGTGAGAAGTTAGAAGCCAGTAAGGGTTGATGTGTCCCAAGCAAATCCAAAATTAGCAAAGCAAATTCCACTAGATCTTAAGGCTCAAGAATAATTCTCTTTGGTTGAATGTTTTGCCCTTCAGACCCACTGGGGCAATACCCTAGCCTTATCTTCCCTGTGGTGGCCATTTCCCCTTGGCCTTGGGTGGTGACCTTGCCACAGAGGACCTAGCTGGAGGCCACCTGACCCACTGAAACTGAGGAGGTAACTCCACTCTCTGAAACAAAAAGACAGATAGCCTTATCTCCCAGGCCTACGAACTCTGTCTCTGTAGTGGTATTTATAGCCCTGCTGATCTATGAATCATCCTCAGGGTCATTCTTCCCCTTTATTAAAAGATAAGGCATGTTTGAAGCCAGATATTTCTACTGCCCTATCCTAGCTTCTGCTGAGTGGGCTGATTAAAATTGGTAATCTCTTTATGGAGTGATTGTCCAACCACATCCTTGGAGTTCTCTCCAGAACACACTTTATTATTTTTTGCAGTATAGACAGCCTGAGAATTTTCCAAATATTTATGTTCTGGATCCTTTTGGCTTAAAAATTCCTTTATTGATGTATATTTGTCGTTTCACATTTTACTATAAGCAGTAAGGAAATCCTAGGCTGCAATTTTAGCACTTTGCTTAGAAATCTCAGCTAAATATCTAAATTCATCACAAACAAATCTACTTTTCTCAAAACACTAGAATATAATTGGCTAAGTTCTTTGCCACTTTAAAATAAGGATCACCTTTCCTGCTTTTTCCAATAGTATGCTTCTCATTTTTGTCTGAGACCCCACTAGAAGCACCTTTAATGTTCATATTTCTAGTAACATTCTGTTCATGATGATGTATGCATTCTCTAAGACAATAGAAGCTTTCTCTATAGTTCTCTTTTCTTTCTGAGCCTTTACCAGAATTAACTTTAGTCTCCATATTTCTAGTGGCAATCCCGGAAAGTTAATCTAGCCTTTTTCTAGCATGCACCTCAAAACTCTTTCAGCTTCTACCCATCATCCAATTCCAAAGCCACATTTACATTTTTATGTATTCGTTACAGCAGCACCCCACATCTGGTACCAAAATCTCTATTAGTCTGCTTGGACTGACATAACAAAATACCACAGGTAGGGTGGCTTAAACAGTAGATATTTATTTTCTAACTGTTCTGGAGACTAAAAATCCAAGATCAAGGTACTAGCAGGGCTGGTTTCTGGTCACGCCTCTCTTCTTAGATTGCAGACAGCTACCTTCTTGCTCTCTCCTTACATGGCCTTCCCTTTATGCATGCACCGAGAGACAGAGAGAGCTCTCTTGTCTCTTCCTCTTCTAAGGACATCAGTCCTATCAGATTAGGTGCCCACCCTTACCACCTCATTTAACCTTAACTGCCTCATTTAAGGCCCTATCTCCATGTATAGTCGCATTGTGGGTTTGGGCTTCAACATATGAATTTTGCGGGGGACACAATTCAGTCAATAACAATCATCAGCTGTATAGTTCCATGTATATTGTGCTATTTAGATGACAAAGTTAAAGAAATTGAGAGAAAATTAATGGTCTTGATTCATCAGAGACAGGCAGGGGGTGGGAGGTAGGGAGATGAGTTTGTCTATAAAAGGGCAACAAATGGGATCCTTCTGGTGTTAGAACTGTTTTATATCTTTTTCTTTTTTTTTTTTTGAGGAAGATTAGCCCTGAGCTAACATTCGCTGCCAATCCTCCTCTCTTTGCAGAGGAAGACTGGCCCTGCACTAACATCTGTGCCCATCTTCCTCCACTTTATATGTGGGACGCCTGCCACAGCATGGCCTGCCAAGGATGCCATGTCCACACCCAGGATCTGAACTGGCGAACCCCCAGCTGCTGAAGCAGAACGCGCGAACTTAAGTGTTGCACCACTGGGCCAGCCCCCAGAACTGTTTTATATCTTGATTGTGTCAATGTCATTATCCTGGTTGTGTTTTTATACTATAATTTTTAAAGTTATCATTGGACGTAACTGGATAAATGATACACATAATCTCTCCATATTATTTCTTACAACAGCATGTGAAATTATAATTTTCTCAAAATAAACTGTTTAAAAAAATACATATTTCCTAATTCTGTCCATTGAAGAAAACTAAAAAGAATGACAAGTCCAGCATCAGTAAACTCCCCTGGCACTGAGACCATGGTTTCAATGTACCATTTCCCACTAAAGGTAAAAGAACTCTGGAGAAATGGCTGATTCCATGTGTGGGCAAAACAAGTAGAAAATGACTCAAGAAAGTCTTGTTATATTTGAAAACAGTGAGTCAAGCAAAGACTATCAGGTACATATCAAGAGTATTACAAAGCCAATGTGAAGAGACCGTATTGGTTATTGATGGGATAATTTGAATGTTAATAAACACAACTCCAATGAATTGAAATCCATCAGATATATTTAAATCAATTAGTTAATAATAACTCTAAAAATTTAAATCTTTGGTCACTTTTAGAGGATGATAAGAACTCAACTTATTTTTTAAAACTGGTAAGTAATAGGAAAAATAAAGCACTTATTCTATGTTTCCTAAGTAAACTATACCTCTGGACCACTGCCTGATGTAAGAAAATTTCTTTTATAGAAATATTTGAATTAATAAATTTAAAATACACTATTAATACTCCAATTAATAAATGAAAAATTAAAATATCAACATCTTGCAACTCCTCACGAATTAATCAAATGATCAATTGCTCCCAACATTACAAAGAAAAGGTAAACAAATACTATGTGCCTGCTGATGGGATTATAAACTGCCACCTTTGAAGTGTTGCTGCCAAAAACTCACACCTGAATTAGAGAAGGCTCCAGATCTAAGTTACAGTTTAGAGGAAATATAGGGGACAGAGGAAAATATGAAATATCCCCACCAGAACACAGACAGAAAAATCTAGCCTGGGGTAAAATGCTTCAAGATAAATTGTCTTGTGTCTTCAACTAATAAATTGCAATGATAAAAGAGAGAAGGAGGAGGAGGAGGAAGAGAAAGCAGCAAATTAAAAGAGACTTAAAGGAATATCAACCAAGCACAATGCATAGTCATTATTCTGATTCTGGTTCAAACAAACTGCAAAAAAAAAATAATTGAGAAATCTCATAACTAATATACTGTTAATTATTTTAAATGTTATAATGGTGTCATTTTTAAGTCTAAAACGAGCCCTTATCTTTTAGGAATACATACTAAAATATTGATGAAGAAAATGGTATACTATCTTGGATTTGTTCCAAAATATTCTTAAAGGAGAATTGAGTGGAAGCATAGGCTAAAACATGATAGGACATAATATAAAATTTGCTGAAGCTAAGTGATGAGCACATGGTTTATTATACTATTATCTCTATTTTTGCATATGTTTTAAGTTTTCTGTGATTACAATATTAATGAAAAAAGGAAATCCTTCAAAATATGTTGACTGACCACAAGAGAATAAGATACAATCAAGAAAAATGTAACAACCATGAAAATCTCTGTATATTCAGAAATTAAAAAATATGTTTTTAAATAACTAAATAGCCTATAAGTCATTAAATAAATCAAACTGGAAATTAAGAATAATTTAACTGAATTATTATGAAAGTACTACAAATCAAAACTTATTGGAAACAGCTCCTGAGAGAGGTATTGACTCATGAAGAGATACTCCAAATTCACAGCTTGGAAGACTTAGTATTTTAAAGTTGTCACTTCTCCCCAAATCAGTCTATAGATTCAATGCAAAACCAATCCAAATGCCAACAACAATTTTTTGCATATGTATATATAAATCTCAACTGCATTTTCTACATACGTATATGGAAATGGAAAGAACCTAGAACAGTCAAGACACTCTGGAAATAGGACAAAGTGAGAGCACCTCTCCACAGAAGGCGAAGAATTATTATAAAGCCATAGTACTTAAAAGTAATATGATTGACACAAGAATAGATAAAAATATCAATAAAACAGACTAGAGGATCCGAAATCAAACACACATATAAGAAAATTTGATTAATGACAAAAATGGTACAGAGGAGTCAGAAAATAGTGTTCTTTTTAATAGTGATGAGTCAACTGGATATCCATTAAAAAATAAAACTTGACCCACTTCACAAGATATATACACATGCAAAAATAATTCTAAATGGATTGAAAAACTAAATGTAAGATGTAAAACAATAAACCTTCCAGAAGATAGGGAAATATTTTCACAACTGTTTTTCAGGAAGACATTTCCTAACCAGGACACAAAATGCAGTAACCCTATAACAGCATACTGATAAACTGGGCCATATGAAAACTAAGAACTGTTTTTCATTAAATAACACCATTAAGAGAGTGAAAAGGCAACCCACATGCTGAAAGTAGATATCAGCAACACATACAACTGACAAGGGCTCATATCTTTAATATATAAAAAATTCCTGCAAATCAAGAACAAAAACTCATACTACCCAAAAGAAAATGGGTAATAGACTTAAACAGACACTTCACGAAAGAAGATATTCAGATGAAATGTGCTCAATATCATTGTATTTAGGGAAATTCGAACAAAAATATCAATCTGATAGCTACACATCCATAAGAGAATGGCTAATATTAAAAGATTGACTATGCCAACCGTTGGCCAGGATGTGGAGGAATTTGATCTCTCATACTCTGATATTTGGAGTGTAAATTGTACAATCACTTTGGAAAACTGTTTGGTAGTATCTAATGAGCTGAATACATGCATATACAATGAGCCATAAATTAAACATCTATGCATTTATTCAATAAAAACTGAGTGTATGCATAAAAAAGTGTACAAGGATGTTTATAGTAGCAGTAGTCAATATTAGCCAAAAAAATGGAAATAAGTCAAATGTCCATTAACAAGAGAGTGGATAAATAAACTATGGTATATTTATACAGTAGAATTCCATACAGAAATGAAAATGAAAAACTACAGTTATATGCAACAACATGGTGTCACAAGCAATATTTTAAGCTAAAGAAGCAAGACATATAAGAATACATAATGTATGCTTGCTTTTGCATAAAGATCAAAACCAAACAAAATTAATCTATGCTATTAGATGGCAGTATAGTGGTAACACCTAGAGAAAAGAAAATCATGTATGAATGGAAGAAGGCACACAAGAAGTTTCTGAGATGCTGGTATTGCTCTATGTATTTGTTACACGTTTGTTTACTTTTTAATCCACAGAGTAGTGTACTTATAATCTGTGAAGTTTTTATCAAGCCATAACACTAAAACCGCACGACAGCACAATGTTTAATAAAATAGAATCAACTATTGAGGGAAACGGGTTGAAGCAGGCAGATCAACTGAGAGGTTGTTGTAGTTATACGGGTAAGAGATAATGGTACATGGATAAGAGTGTCAAACGGTAGACAGGGATAGCTAGGTGATGATAGATAGATAGATAGATAGATAGATAGATAGGTTAGATAGATAGGCTCCTGACTCTTAAAATTATAATAATGCTGATCTAAATCTCAAAAAGAAACATTTCTGCCTGAGACTAATAGCTTAGTTTCTATATAGTTACAGAAGAACTGGATGTGATCAAAAGAGTCAGCCAGTTCAACTTGATGCTATTCTGCTAGCCACTAAACAATAAAGCTGCTTCCATCAGGGTGAGTTAAATCCAGTGGCATAACTAAATTAAGCCATGTTCATTTCCTACCTTGTTTTTACACTACTTTCTAGATAGAGACAGTTTTCCAGAATAAATCTCATGGTAATGGCCCTGGGATTTGAATTTATGGCCGTGAAGGTGTTGAGTCATCAGGACAGATGGCTATTTGCTGATTTTAAGATTTGGAGTTGTTTTTGAATCTGAACAAAACTGTTCACATGTGTAAGAAAGAATAGTGAGTTAAACTGGATCTCATCCTAAATCATTACAGATTTTTCTTCTTTCCTGAAATTAAAAAAATTAACAATAACATTTGTTAGTCTATGGTTAATTGCCCAGTAGAGTCATAAAAGGAATTTTGGAACCAAGATAACTGCATGGCGGCAATTTTTCTGTATTAAAAATTTAAAAATAATTCTTGAAAATTAAGTCCTTCACATCACTTTTAAAATTTACTTTTCCTAAGATAAAAGTATGTAATCTCATATTTTTAGTTTTCTGAATTCCATTTGGAAAACATGTTATTTCATGTTGATGAAGATTTATGTGTCTGTGTGGCTTTTTTAAAATTAGTTGGTGTTAAGTTACTAACCAATCACTTACAATTATTTTTGCTTTAAAATTAAAACCCAAAAATAATATCCAGTATCCCTCAGGGGATGCTATGAAAAGTAAAGATTTATCCAGTTTTAAGAGGGGAGTGTGTGAGGCTTTCCTTCTGATACAGAGAATATATGGTTTTTGTAGGGAGTTGACATCACCATTTAAAGAAAGTGTTTCATATAATTTCTTGAAGATGTTACTTTGCATATCTGTTGACGGCTATTTACATTGGCAGGTCTTCTAATATATGAAAGATGCTATCAATTTTTCTTGATTTTTAAAAGTTATTTTTAAATGGGGCCCTTAGGAAACATCAGAGTTATTAGAAAAATATTTTTCAGGGACCAAGTGAAAATAGTCTTCAAAAAAGTATGTCTTATTCTTTCTTCCTTGCTTCTGTTTAGCCCTTTCTGCTATTCCACCTGCCTTTCCCACATTGTTACAACTATAAGTAATGTAAATAAATATTGTAGTGAAGGGTGTCAGAACAGGTAAACTCAGCATAGAGTGATGATATCTAATGTAGCAGACCTGTAAAACAGAAAATATTTGGTATTTATGGAAAAAGGCTTTATACTCCACCCTTCTTCTTATAAAAGAAAGAGGAATTTTCGGGGTTGCATAATTTGTCCAGTTTATGTTACCTTCCAGCTTCTGTCATCCTTTGCATCTCCTTTCACCCCAAAGCACCCACAGAACGATGACAGAGGCAGAAAACAGAAAAAAACTTCCATCTTATATAAGGGGAGAGGCAAAGAGGGGAAGCAAGTCTGACTAACCCTGTAACATGAAACACAATATGCTAACCACATGAAAAATCCCAAAAAGACAAAAAATGTATACTCTTGCTATTCAGACTTTCAAGAAATCCAGTTATTTCATATTGCCCTGGGACTGCTAAAAGAAACATGAGAAAAGGATTGCAGTCAATGAGAAAACAAAATAAAAGGGTTTATACTTTTTATTTAACTTTTTTCATGAAGCCTATTTGTTTTGGCCTCTTAAGTTGTGTGCTATCCTTTTTGTTTGAAAATGGTGCTGATAACCCAGTGACTACATCCATAGGTTGCGTATTTGGGCCAACGTTTCAGGACTGCCTAAAGGTTATGATTGTATTTTCCTTCCTGCCTCCACTTTTGACCAAAAATTGTTAATATATACAGAAAGGAATGACTTCTATTTGAAACAACTGTGCTCTTCCACTCCATTTGTTCTCCTTGAGAAAAACTTCGCATAACCTACCCAGAGAAGTCAGATGACTATGACCAAAACAAAGTAAAAGGCTGAGGAAACTGGAAAATTATTTCAGACTACACCAAGATTATGTCATGAAGAATCCTGGTATTTATCTCCCTTTGTACTTTGCTTTGGCCTGATTTTACTTTATTAATTAGGTTACTCTTGCTCACCACAGTCCCTGTGAATTATTCGCAATTTGGGGAGCTACTAAAGATTCAGAAAAATGGCTGTCTTTTTCATAGCGTCTGATTCACTATGCCCATATCAGCATATCCTTGACCCTATTTCAAAATTATTTCAAATTCAACAATTTCTTCCAATTCCCACTACCACATCCCTAGTCCAAGTTCACATATGGCCTGCTACAATAGCCTCTTCTTCTCTCGAACCCATTCTTTATACAGCAGCCAGAGTGACTGTTTCCAAATAAAAATTAAACATTAACTCTCTTATTTAAACCTCTATGTTGGTTCCTATTTATAGATCTAATCTTTATAGCTTCATCTTCTATCTCTTCCTTTCTCACTCACTACTCCTGCCACGATGGCCTTTTAATGCCATGAACTAACCAAGATCTTCCCTAATTCAAGGTTTATGCAAATGTTTCTTTGAGCCTGAGAGACATATTGTTCTATTTTTAAAATGACTAGCTTCATCTCATTCTTCAGACCTCAATTTTACCATCTGTCAGACCATTCTGTCTAAAGTATATCTCCAAACTATTCCCTTAGTACTATTTTCCACTTGCCATCCTCTTTGTTTCTATTACTGAACTTATCACGATCTGTACTTCTGGCATTTTTATTGATTTTTTGTTTCTTGTTTTGTTTCTTTTGTTTTTCTCCAGCACTAGATATTAAGCTACATTAAGACAGGAATCTATCATCATATATAACAGGGTCACTGTTGTATATGGTAAAGTTTCTGGCACGTGGTAATTAATATTTGTTTTATGAACTAACAAGCTTTCTTTCAACCTACAGTTTTGAATTCAACTACAATAGCTGATTTGCCACATTAATGCCACCTATTTGTCCATTCTACTAGAAGCTTGAGTTTTTTCCTTCTTTTTTCTTCAATCTGTTATTTTTTATTTGTTTATTTATTTATTTTTTGAGAAAGGTTAGCCCTGAGCTAACTACTGCCAATACTCCTCTTTTTGCTGAGGAAGACTGACTCTGAGCTAACAACCATGCCCATCTTCCTCTACGTTATACGTGGGACACAAACCACAGCATGGCTTTTACCAAGTGGTGCCGTGTCTGCACCTGGGATCTGAACTGGCAAACCCCGGGACGGCGAGAAGCAGAACATGCGAACTTAACTGCTGTGCCACTGGGCCAATCCCTCAACCTTTTATTATAATATTTTTCAAACTCACAGAAAGGTTGAAAAATAATACAATAACTTGTAAATATCAGTGATCTAGATTAAACAATTGGGAACATTTTGTTATATTTTCTCTCTCTCTCTCTCTCTCTATACGTATATGTATATATATTTTTTGAAAGTAAATTGCAGACATCACGGCACGTTAACCCTAAATACATTAACATGCAATTACTAACACCAAGGTGATTCTCCTACATAACCATATTATAACTGCACCTAAGGAAATAAAATATTCCTTAATATTATCCACTATTTAGTTCATATTCAAAACCCCCATTGTTCCCCAAATATCTTTTATAATTGATTTTTTGAACCAGGATTCAACATTGCATTGATTGTTATTACTCTTTAGAATATTTAAATGTAGAAGAGTTTGCCCAACAGTTTCACCCATGACAGTGACTTTAAGGTTTTTTATTTGAATATATGAATTTTATTTTTTTTTGCTAATCACTCATTTTGTTATTTCATTTTATTTTTTATTGAGGTAACTGTTTTATAACACTATATATAAATTTCAGGTGTACACCATTATACTTCTATTTCTGTGTAGATTACATCATGTTCGCCACCCAAAGAGCAATTACCATCCATAACCACATACACGTGTGAATCACCCCTTTCATCCTCCTCCCTCCACCCTTCACTTCTGGTAACCACCAACCCAATCTCTGTCTCTATGTGTTTGTTACTGTTTTTATCTTCTATTTATAAGTGAGATTATGGAGTATTTGACTTTCTCCTTCTGACTTATTTTGCTTAGCATAATGCCCTCTAGGTCCATTCATGTTGTCACAAATAGCAAGATTTCATCTTTTTTATGGCTGAGTAGTATTCCATTGTGTATATATGCCACATCTTCTTTATCCATTCCTTCCTTGATGAGCACCTAGGTTGCTCCCAAGTCTTGGCTATTGTTAAAAATGCTGAGATAAACATAGGGGTGCATATATCTTTATGCATTCGTGTTTACATATTCTTTGGATAAATACCCAGCAGTGGAATAAATGGATTGTACCATAGTTCTACTAATTGTTTGAGGCATCTCCATATACTTTTCCATAGTGGCTACACCAGTTTGCACTCCCAGCAGTAGTGTATGAGAATTCCCTTTTCTCTAAATCCTCTCCAACACTCGTTATTTTTTGTCTTGTTAATTATAGCCGTTCTGATGGGTGTAAGGTGCTATTTCATTGTAATTTTGATTTGCATTTCTGTAATAGTTAGTGATGTTGAACATCTTTTCATGTGCCTATTGGTCATCTGTATACTTTCTTTGGGAAAATGTTTAGATGTCTTGCCCGTTTTTTAATTCGGTTGTTAGCTTTTTTGTTCTTGAGATATATGAGTTCTTTACATATTTTGGATATTAATCCCTTAACAGATATATGGTTTGTAAATATCTTCTCCCAATTGTCATGTTGTCTTTTCATTTTGTTGATGGTTTCCTTTGCTGTGCAGAAGCTTTTTAGTTTAGTGTAGTCCCATTTGTTTATTTTTTTCTATAAGAAATGGTCAGAGATGGTACTTGGAAATATGCTGCTAATATTGATGTGGAAAAGCATACTGCCTATGGTTTTTCTAGAATGTTTTATGGCTTCAAGTCTTACATTTAAGTCTTTTTGATCCATTTTGAGTTAATTTTTGTGTATGGTGAAAGGTAACAGTCTACTTTCATTCTTTTGCATATGCCTGTCCAGTTTTGCCAACACCATTTATTGAAGAGACTTTCCTTTCTCCATTGTATGTTCTTGGCTCTCTTGTCGAAAATTAGCTGTCCATAGATGTGTGGATTTATTTCTGGGCTCTTGATTCTGTTCCATTGATCTCTGTGTCTGTTGTTTTGCTAGTACCATGCTGCTTTGGTTGCTATAGCTTTGTAGTAGATTTTCAAATAAGGGAGTGTCATACCTCCAACTTTGTTTTTTTTTCTTAGGTTTCTTTTGGTTGTTTGGGGTCTTTTGTTGTTCCACATAAATTTTAGGGTTCTTTGTTTTATTTCTGTGAAAATTGTCATTGGAAATTTGACAGAGATTGCATTGAATCTGTACATTGCTTTAGGAAGTCTGCACATTTTATGTATGTTAACTCTTGCAATCCAAGAGCACGGAATATCTTTCCATTTCTTTATGTCTTCTTCAATTTCTTTCAACAATATTTTTTAGTTTTGATTGTACGGGTCTTTCACCTATTTGGTTAAATTTATTCCTAGGTATTTTATAATTCTTGTTGCAATTGTAAATGGGGTTGTATTCTTAATTTCTCTTTCTGCTACTTAGTTGTTAGTTTATAGAAACAACTGATTTTTGCATGTTGATTTTGTATCCTCCAAGTTTACTGTATTCATTTATTACTTCTAAAAGTTTTTTGGTGGATTTTTAAGGGTTTTCTATATATAAAATCATGAAATCTGCAAATAGTGACAGTTTCACTTCTTCCTTTGCAATTTGAATCCATTTTATTTCTTTTTCTTGACTGATTTCTCTGGCTAAGACCTCTAATACTATGTGAAATGAGTGGCAAAGGTGGACATCCTTGTCTGGTTCCTGGTCTTAGAGGGATAGTTTTCAGTTTTTCTCCATTGAGTATGATATTAACTGATGGTTTGTGATATATGGCCTTTCTTCTGTTGAGGTACTTTCATTCTATACACATTTTATTCAGAATTTTTATCAGAAAAGGATGCTGTATCTTGTCAAATGCTTTCTCTGTGTCTATTGAGATGATTATGTGGTTTTTATTCTTCCTTTACTTAATGTGGTGTATCACGTTGATTGGTTTGTGGATGTTGAACCATCCCTGTATCCCTGGAATAAATCACACTTGATCACGGGACATGATCTTTTTAATATATTGTTATATTTGATTTGCTTGTATTTTGGTAAGGATTTTTGCATCAATATTCATCAGTGATATTGGCCTGTAATCTTCCTTTTTTGTGTTGTCCTTGTCATGTTTTGGTGTCCGGGTAGTGTTGGCTTTGTAGAATGAGTTAGGAAGCTTCTCCTCTTGTTCAATATTTTGGAGGAGTTTGGGGATGATGGGTATTAAGTATTCTTTCGATAATTGAGAGAATTCACCAGGGAAGCCATCTGGTCCTGGAACTTTATTTTTTGGGAGGTTTTTGATTACTGTTTTGATCTCCTTATTAGTGATTGGTCTATTCAACTTCTCTACCTCTTCTTGATTCAGTTTTAGAAATTTGTATGATTCTCAGAATTTATCAATTTCTTCTAGATTATCCAATTTGTTGGCATATAGCTTTTTGTAATAGTCTTTTATAATCTTTTGTATTTCTGAGGCGTCCACTTAGTTTCTCCTCTCTTAATTCTGATTTTAGTTATTTGAGCCTTCTCTCTTTTTTCTTGTTGAGTCTTGCTAAAAGTTTCTCAATTTTGTTTATTTTTTCAAAGAACCAACTTTAGTTTCATTGATTTCTTTCTATTTTTTAGTCTTTATTTCATTTATTTCTGCTCTGACTTATTATTTCCTTTCTTCTACTGATTTCTGGGTTTGTTTTTCTTTGTCTAGCTCCTTTAGGTGTATTGTTAGATTGTTTATTTGAGACTTTTCTTCTTTGGTGAGGTAGGCTTGTATTGCAATAAACTGAGAACTACTTTTGCTCTATTGCATAAATTTTGTCATGTCATATTTTCATTTTCATTTGTCTCCAGGTATTTTTTTTTCTTAGCGAGGAAGATTGGCCTTGAGCTAACATCTGTTGCCAACCTTCTGCTATTTTTTTCTCCCCAAAGCCCCAGTACATAGTTGGATATCCTAGCTCTAAATCCTTCTAGTTCTTTTATGCGGGATGCTGCCAAAGCGTTGCTTGATGAGTAGTGTGTAGGTCTGCACCAAGGACCTGAACCTTTGAACCTCATGCTGTCAAAGTGGAATGCACAAACTTAAACAGTATGTCTCAAAGCCTGCTGCCTATCTCCAGGTGTTTTTTGATTTCTCCTTTCATTTCTTCTTTGACCCAACTGCTTTTCAGTATCATTTTGTTTAATCTCTACATATTTGTGGCTTTCCAATTTTCTTCCTGTAGTTGATTTCTGGTTTCATACCATTGTGTTCAGAAAAGATGCTTGGTAGAATTTCAATCTTCTTAAATTTATTAAGACTTTTTTTGTGACCTAATATGTGATCTATTGTGGTGAATGTTTCATGTCTCTTCAGAAAGAACATTTATTCCGCTATTTTTGAATGGAATGTTCTGTATATATCTTCTAAGTCCATCAGGTCTAAAGTGTCATTTAAAGCCAATATTTCCTTATTGATCTTCTGTTTGGATGATCTATCCATTGGTGTAAGTGGAGTGTTAAAGTACCCTACTATTATTGTGTTACTGTCTCTTTCACTTTTTATGTCTGTTAATACTTACTTTATATATTTATGTGCAGCTATGATGGGTGCATAGATGTTTGCAAGTGTTATATCCTCTTGTAGGATTATTCTCTTTATCATTATGTAGTGCCTTTTTTTCCTTTTGTTATAGTTTATGTTTTGAAGTCTATTTTGTCTGGAAGAAGTATTTTTACCCCAGCTTTCTTTTCATTGCCATTTGCATGGAGTATCTTTTTCCATCCCTTCACTTTCAGTTTTTGAGAGTCTTTAGGTTTGAAGTGTATCTCTTGTAGGCAGCATATATGTGGCTCTTAATTTTTTTTATCTAATCAGACACGTTATGTCTTTTGATTGGGACATTTAGCCCATTGATCTTTAAAGTACCTATTGATAACTATGTACTTATTGCTATTTTGTTACTTTTTTTTCTAGGTGTTTTAGTTGTTCTTCTCTGTTCCTTTCTTCTTCTTTTGTTCTCCTCCCTTGTGGTTTGATGGCTTTCTATAGTATTATGTTTTGGTTCCTCTCTCTTAATTACCTGTGTTTTATTATAGGTTTCTGGTTTCTGATTACCATGAGGTTCATATATAAAAATCTATGTATATAGCAATCTTTATTAAGTTGATAGTATCTTTAGATTGACCTCTTTCTAAAAGCTCTACTCTTTTACTGCTGTCTTCCCACATTTTATGTTTTTGATATCATATCTAACCTCTTATTTTGTGTGTGTGTGTATCTTTTACCCTCTTATCATTGAAATAGGTAATTTTAGTACTTTTTTCTTTTGACCTTCATATTCTCTTCATACGTGGTTGATGTACTACCTTTACTGTATTTTTGCCTTTGCCAGGGATTTTATAGCCTTTTTTTGGATGGTTTTCTTATTCCTATTTGTCGTCTTATCTTTCCCACTAAAATAAGTCCCTTTAGCATTTCTTTGCTGTAGAGTTTTTCCTTTCAGCACTCTAAATATATCATCCCACTCTCTTCTAGCCTGTAAGTTTTCTGCTGAGAAGTCAGCTGACAGCCTATGAGATTTCCCTTGTATGTAAGTTGTTGCCTTTCTCTTGTGGCTTTTAGGATTCTCTCTTTATATTTAATTGTTGATCTTTTAATTATAATGTGCCTTGGTGTGGGCCTCTTTGGATTTATCTTGTTTTGTGCTCTCTGTGCTTCCTGTACCTGGATGTCTGTTTCCTTCCTTAGGTTAAGAAAGTTTTCAACTATTATTTCTTCAAATAAATTTTCTACTGCTTTTTCTCTCTCATTTCCTTCTGGGACACCTATAATACAGATGTTAGTGCACTTGATGTTGTCCCAGAGGTTCCTAAGACTGTCCTTGTTCTTTTTAATTCTTTTTTCTTTTATCTGTTCAGCTTGAGTGAGTTCCTCTGCTCTTTCATTCAGCTCACTGATCCGTTCTTCTGTATCATCTACTCTGGTATTAAGTCCCTCTAGTTAATTTTTTATTTACATTATTATATTCTTAATTTCTTGTGGGATCTTTTTTATATTTTCCAATTCTTTGTTGAAGTTCTCACTGACTCCATTCATTCCTCTCCCAAGATCAGTGAACATTCTTATGACTATTAGTTTGTGCTCTTTATTGAGTAGATTGTTTATCTATGTTTTGCCTAGTTCCTTTTCTGAGGATTTGTCCTATTCCCTTATTTGGAACCTATTCCTCTGCTCCTCCTTTTGCCTCTTTCTCTGTGCTTATATCTTTCTTAGGTGGGTCAGCTACATCTTCAGATCTTGGAGATGTTGTCTTATGTAAGCGATGCCTCATGAGGCCCAGCAGTGTTCTTCCCTCTCATTACCAGCTCCAAATATTTCAGGAGTGCCCCCTGTGTGGCCTCTGTGTGTCTTTCTGTTGTGTGAGTATTGTTCTTGCTGCAAGTGCACAGGAATGCTAAGCTGTGCTCCTGGCCAGCTGGTTGTAATGTTCAGCTGTGTGAGGCTGCTATAGTCCCTTCAGTCACTTTGGGGAATGGCAGCACAGTTGGCTGCAATGTCTAATAGCACATTCCTGCTGAAGTTTTTGTTAAGTGAGTAGGCCCCTGCATGTCTGGCTGCTAGGCTCAGGGGATTACAATTTTTGTGGGCCTCCAGCCCACAATGCTCTTGTCACCACTTTCAGGGGTGCAGCTGCGTGGGACTGGCCTCAGGCATGTAAGCACACAAGTATTTCAGGCTTTGGAAGGTGGAGCTGATCCCCTATGTGGCTCTTTGAGAAGCAAAAGTCTGCTACAGCTGACAAGTCCCACTGCCTGCAGGCACAAATATGCTGTCAACATGGTCCTGCCCTATATGCATGCCCCGACCCACTGAAGTGGATCCACTTGCCCCATTTCAGAGGCCCTACACACTTCACCCATGCAGGCCTGCCCTTCATACATGCCCTGCCCCCACAAAGGTGGACCCCCTTACCCAGCTGCAGAGGTCCCACACACTCCACTTTTGTGGGCCCACAAGTTTCATGAGGGCTTGCTGTTGGGTGGGGCCAGTCCCTAGGGTGGGATCCCTGCCCTGGCTGAGCTGGATCAAATCAGTGCTCTAGTCAGTGGGGCAGACCCCTGTCCTAACAGGCCAATGGAAGAACTCAAATGGCATCTGTCAGTATCTGTGTCAGCACACCTGTACTAGGTCACAAAAATGGCTGCTGTCAATGTCGCAGTACCTGGAAAGGTGGGGCCAGCCTAGTTAGGTCTCAGCTCTCACTGAGGTGTTCCTAGAGCCTATCAATTGAGTCTTTTTTCACAAAAAGACTGTGTGCCTCTCTTTCTGGTGATTTTAGGTTGCTTTCTTAAACGGGTGAGTTTGTGTGTAGGCATTTTAAGAGCAAGCTTTCCTTTCCCCTTATGTCTGATAGCTTTCCTGGGGGTATTCCTCATTGTTGTTAACAGCCAGAAAAGCCAGATATTATGACATTCATCTTGGTTGTGCTGAGTCCAAAAGCTGCTTATTGTTGTATAGTGCTGTTGCTGAGATCCCCTGCTCCTCTAGGAAAAGCCTCATGCCTTAAGATTGTTCCTAGCCAAAGCACCGAGGCTGAAATTTGGCTTTTTCTTCTCCAGAAAGGAATTTCTGCCTCTTCCACCTCAGTCAGCACTGTCCTTTTTTGTGGAGGTTCTTTTTTTCCAGTTTTCAGTTCTCTCTTAGGGGTAAGTATTCAAGAGTAGTTGTAAATTTGTTATGTCCACAGGAGGAGGTGATTTCAGAGTCTTCTTATGCCATCATCTTCTAACAGCGACTTTTAAAAGGGACTAGATATTCCTACTCATGAAAGCAGTCCACTCCTCCTGGGGATCCAACAGGAACCATGCCCACCTGTGCTCCCAGTGAAAGGTCTGCCAACTGTGGAGCCACAGGGAGACCTGACAGCAGCCACATGACCTGGCTCTGACTTTGTTTTATCTTTTTTTTTTTTTTTTTGAGGAAGATTAGCACTGAGCTAACTACTGCCAGTCCTCCTCCTTTTGCTAAGGAAGCCTGGCCCTGAGCTAACATCCATGCCCATCTTCCTCTACTTTATATGTGGGATGCCTACCACAGCATGGCTTGCCAAGCGGTGCCATGTCCACACCCAGGATCCCAACCGGCAAACCCTGGACCACTGAGAAGCGGAATGTGTGAACTTAACCCCTGTGCCACCGGGCCAGCCCCTCTAACTTTGTTTGATAGTAATCCCACAGGCAGTTCTATCAGTCTGGGGACCTGGCAGAAGAAGGTCTTTACCAGCCTAAACCAGTATTTAAAGATAAGAAGAGGTGTTTGCTCCTGCAAATTCACAGACATCAGTGCAAGACTGCACAGATCATGAAGAATCAGGCAAACAGAATGCCACCAAAGGAAACTCCAGGAAATTACCCTATGAATTGGAGCTATATAAATTGTCTAACAAAGAATTCAGAATAATTGTTACACAGAAATTCAGAGAGCTATGAAAAACAGAGAGACATCTCAAGAAAGTCAAAAAAAGAATACCTGAACAAAATAAGAAGTATGACAAAGAGATAAAAATTATTTTTATAAAAAGGTACACACAGACTGAAAATGAAGAAATGGAAAAAGATGTTCCATGCAATTGGAAAACAAAAGAAAGCTGGTTTACCTTATATCAGAAAAAATAGACTTTTAAACAAAGACTGTAATAACAAACAAAGAAGGGTATTACATATTGATAAAAGGGTCAATCTACCAAAAAGATATAACATTTGTAAATATTTATGCACCCTACATAGGAAAACCTAAATATATAAAGCAAATGCTAACAGACCTAAAGGGAGAAACAAACAGCAATACAATAACAGTAGGGGACAGTAATACCTCGCTTACATCAATGGATAGGTCATCCAGACAGAAAATCAATAAGAAAATATCAGCTTTAAATGATAAATCACACCAGATGGGCTTAATAGACATATAAATAACATTCCATACAAAAAACAGAAGAATACACACTCTCAAGTGCACCTAAAACATTCTCCAGAATAGATCATACGTTAGGCCACAAAGCAAGCCTTAATAAATTTAAGAGGATTGAAATCATATCAAGCATCTTTTCTGACCACAATAGTATGAAATTAAAAATCAACTATAAGAAAAAAACTGAAAAATTTATAATTATGTGAAGATTAAACAACATGCTACTGAACAACTAACGGGCCAAAGAAGAAAACAAACGAGAAATCAAAAGATATCTTGAGACAAATGAAAATGGAAACACAAAATACCAAAACTTATAGCATGCAGCAAAAACTAAGGGGTAGGTTCATAGCAAAAAATTACCACCTCAAGAAACAACAATAATCTCAAATAAACAACCTAACTTTACACCTCAAGGAACCAGAAAAAGAGAAACAAATGAAGTCCAATGTTAGTATAAGGAAGGAAATAACAAAGATCAGAGCATAAATAAATGAAATAGAGACTAAAAAGACAATAAAATGGGTCAATGAAACTAACAGCCAGTTCTTCGAAAAGATAAACAAAATTTATAATCCTTTAGCTAGACTCTCCAAGAACAAAAGTGATAGGGATAAAATAAGTAAAATCAGAAATGAAAGAGAAGACATTAAAACAGATACCACAGAAAAATAAGGTGCATAGGAGACTACTTACTATAAATAATTATACCCCAACCAATTGGATAACCTAGAAGAAATGGATAAATTCCTAGAAACAAAATCTTCCTTGACTGAATCAAGAAGAAATAGAAAAATCTGAACAAAGGGATTACTGGTTATGAGATCTAATCAGTAACCAAAAACATTCCAACATACAAAAGCCCAGGACCAGACAGGTTCATTGCTGAATTCTATCAAAGAAGAATTAACACTATTTTTTTCTCAAAAACTCCAAAGAATAGAAGAGGAGAAAATGCTTGAAAAGTGACTTCCTTATTTTATTTTATTTTATTTTATTTTTTATTTTTTGAGGAAGATTAGCCCTCAGCTAACTGCTGCCCATCCTCCTCTTTTTGCTGAGGAAGACTGGCTCTGAGCTAACATCCATGCCCATCTTCCTCTACTTTATACATTGGACACCTACCACAGCATGGCTTTTTTGCCAAGCTGTTCCATGTCCGCACCTGGGATCCAAACTAATGAACCCCGGGCTGCCGAGAAGTGGAAAATGCCAAATTAACTGCTGCACCATTCGCTGACCCCTTTAAAAGTCATTTTATGAGGCCACTATCACCCTGCTACCACAATACAAGGATACTCCAGAAAATAAAATTACAGGCCAATATTCCTGATGAACATAGATGCAAAAATCCTCAGCAAAATATTAGCAAACCAAATTCAACAATACATTAAAATACACCAGGTTCAAGTGGGATTTATTCCAGGCATACAAGGATGGTTAAACATCTGCAAATCAATCAATGTGATAAACCACATTAGCAAAATGAAAGATAGAAATTATATGATCATCTCAATAAACACAGAAAAAACATTTGACAAAATTTAATATCCATTTATGATAAAAACTTACAAGAAGGTGGGTATTGATGGAACATGTTGCAACATAATAACATCCATATATAAGCCCACAGCTGACATCATACTTAATGGTGAAAAACTGAAAGCTTTTTCGCTAATATCAGGAACAAGACAAAGATGCCCACACTAACTGCTTTTATTCAATGTAGTATTAGAAGTCCTATCCAGAGCTATTAGGCAAGAAAAAGAAATAGAAAGCATCCAAATTGGAAAGGAAGAAGTAAAACTGTCACTTTTTGCAGATGACATGATGTTATATGTAAAAAAACTGTAGACGTTCCACCAAAAACCTGTTAGAACTAATTATTACATTCAGTAAAGTTGCAGAATACAAAATTAATACACAAAAATCAATTGTGTTTCTATACACTAATAAAAAACTATCAGAAAGAGAAATTAAGATAATCTCATTTATAATTACATCAAAAAGAATAAAATAACTAGGAATAAATGTAATCTAGGATATGAAATACCTTTACACTAAAAACTATAAGACTCTGATAAAAGAAATTGAAGAAGACACAAATAAACGGAAAGATAGTCCATGCTTATGGACTAGAAGAGTGAATATTGTTAAAATGGCCATACCACCCAAAGCAATCTAAAGATTCAGTGTAACCTCTATCAAAATTCCAGAGGTATTTTTCACAGAAATAGAACAAACAATCCTAAGATTTTTATGGAACCACAAAAGACCCCAAACAGCCAAAGCAAATCTGGAGAAAGTAGAACAAAGCTGGAGGCATCATGTATCCTGATTTCAAACTATATTACAAAAGTATAGGAATTAAAACAGTATAGTATTGGAATAAAAACAGACACAGATTAATGGAACAGAATAGAGAAACCAGAAATAAACTCATGCATATGTGGCAAATCAACTTTCAACAACAGAGCCAAGAATATACAATAGGGAAAGAACAGTCTCTTCAATAAATGGTAGTGGGAAAACTGTACAACCACATGCAAAAGAACAGAACTATACTACTATCTTACAACATACACAAAAATTATACCAAAATATATCTAAGATTTAAATGTAAGAACAGAAACTATAAAACTGCTAGAAGTAAACATAAGCAGTAAGCTCTTTAACATAGGTCTTAGCAATGACTTTTTGGATCTGACATCAAAAGCAAAGGCAACAAATGTAAAAATAAACACATGGGGCTACATCAAACTAAAAAGCTTCCACGTAGCCAAGGAAATCATCAACAAAATAAAAAAGCAACTTAGTAAATGAGATAAAATATTTGCAAATCATATATCTGATGAAGACTTAATACCAAAAATATATAAAGGTCTCATACAACTAAATAGTAAAAAACTAAACAATCTGATTTAAAAATGGGCAGAAGATCTGAATAGATATTTTTCCACAGAAGATACACAGATGGCCAACAGGTACATGAAAAAGATGCTCAATAACACTAATCATCAGGAAAATGAAAATCAAAAGCACAGTAAGATATCACCTCATGCCTGTTAGAAAAGACAAGAAATAAGAAATATTGGCAAGGATGTGGGGAAAAGAGAACACTTGTGCACTGTTGGTGGGAATGTAAATTAGTGAAGACACTATGCAAGTCCCCTAAAAAACTAAAAGTAGAACAGCCATATGATCTAGGAATTTCACTTCTGGGTATCTGAAGAAAATGAAAACAATAATTCAAAAACATGTATGTACCCTCATATTCATTGAATCATTATTTAAAATAGCCAAGACATGGAAGCAACCTAAGTGACCATCAATGGATGAAGGAAAAAAGAGGGTGTAGCATATATATACACAGTGAAATATTACTTACTTAGAAAAAAAGAATGTAATCTTGCCATTTGTGACAACATGGATGGACCTTGAGAGTATTATGCTAAGTGAAATAAGTCAGACAGAGAAAGACAAATACTGTATTATTTCAGTGTAGAATTAAAAAGCAAGAACAACAGAAAACAAGCTCATAGACACAGGGAACAAATTGGTGGTTTCCAGATGTAGGAGCTGGGGGGTAGGCAAAATGCCAGAAGGGAGTCAAAAGATACAAATTTTCTGTCAAAAAATGAGTAAGTTATAAGGAAGCAATGTACAGTATGATGACTACAGTTAATAATACTGCATATTTAAAAGTTGCTAAAAATATAGATCTTCAAAGTCCTCATCACAAGAAAAATAATTTTTTGTAACTATGTATGGTGCTAGATATTAACCACACTTGTGGTAATCACTTTCCACACAAACAAATATTGAATCATTGTATTGTACACCTGAAACTAATATAATATTATATGTCAATTGTACCTCAATAATTTTTTGTTAATTAAATAAACAACCAAAGAGAAATTCTGGAACTGAAGAATACAATGAATTAAATTAAAAAAAAAGTGACAGTTTCAACAGCAGACTTGCTCACACAGAAGATCTATGAGCTCAATAAGAGATCATTTGAAATAATTTTGTCAGAGGGGTAAAAAGACAAAAAGAATAAAAAAGACTGACAAAAGCTTACAAGTTATATGGGATACCATCAACAAAAACAATATTTGTATTATGGGAGTTCCAGGAGAAAAGAGAGAAAGGGAAAGAAAGCTTATTTAAAGAAATAATGGCTAAAAACATTGCAAATCTTGAGAGAGGCATGGACATTCAGGTTCATGAAACTCAAAGGTCCTCAGACAGGAACAACTCAAGGAAGATTACACCAAACCACATTAAATTTAATTTCTCAAAATCAAAGACAAAGAGAAAAATTTGAAAACAGCAAGAGAAAAATGACTTATCACATACGAGGGAACTCCCATAAGGCTATCAGTGGATTTCTCAGCAGAAATCTTGCAGGCCAGGAAAGAGTGGGTTGATATATTCAAAGTGCTTAAAACAGAAAAGCTACTGACCAAAAATACTTTACCTGGCAAAACTATCCTTCCAAAATGAAGAGGGGATAAAGATGTTTGGGAGCCGGCCCCATGGCTGAGTGGTTAAGTTCACATGGGTCCACATTGGTGCCCAGGGTCTTGCCAGTTTGGATCCTGGGAGTGGACCTAACATCACTCATCAGGCCATGCTGAGGTGGAGTCCCACATAGCACAACTAGAAGGACCTGCAACTAGAATACACAACTATGCACAGGGGGAATTTGGGGAGAAGAAGTTTTCCCAGACAATCAAAATCTGAGGGAGTTCAACACTACTAGACCTGCGTTACAAGAAAAGCTAAAGAGAGTTTTTCAAGTTTAAATAAAGGATGCTAATTAGTAAAATGAAAACATATGAGACCATAAAATTAACTGGTAAAGGTAAGTATATAATAAAATACAGAAAACTCTGGTGCTGTAAAGGTGGTGCATAAATCACTTTAACTCTAGTACAAAAGTTAAGACTATTAAAAATAACTACATGTACAATAATTTGATAACAGATACAAAATATAAAATATATAAATTGTGACAATAACATAAAATGCGGGAGGCTGAAGTAAAACAGTAGAGCTTAGTATGCAATTGAAGTTGGTTTCTGTTTAAAATACATTGTTATACCTGTAAGATGTTTTATGCAACCCTCATCAATAATTACTTTACATGTAAATGGATAAAATACTCAAATCAAAAGACATAGAGTAGCTGAATGGATTAAAAAGATAAAAGATTAGAGGAGAAATAAAGGAAATAGAATCTAGAAAGATAACAGAAAAAATTAACAAAGTTAAACTTTTTTTGTAAAAATAAGAAAAATCAACAAACTGTTCCCTAGACAATAAAAAGAGAAAAGAAGTAAAGTCAGAAGTGAAAGAGGATATACTACAACAGATGGCTCAGAATTTAAAACAATCAGGGGCTGGCCCCGTGGCCAAGTGGTTAAGTTTCCGCGATCCGCTTTGGTGGCCCAGGGTTGGATCCTGGGCGCGGACATGGCACTACTCATCAGACCGTGTTGAGCCGGCGTCCCATGTGCCACAACTAGAAGGACCACAACTAAAATATACAACTATATACTGGGGGGATTTGGGGAGGAAAAAAAAAAGATTGGCAACAGTTGTTAGCTCAGGTGCCAGTCTTTAAAAAAGAAAAGAAAAGAATTTAAAACAATCATAAGGTAGTATTATGAACAAATATATGCTGACATACTGTATAATCTAAAAGAGATGGCTAAATTCCTAGAAACATACAGTCTACCAAAACTGAATCAAAAAGAAATACGAGATCTGAACAGACCAATCATGAATAAGGAGATTGAATCAGTAATCAAAAACTTCCCAACCAAGATAAAGAAATGCTCAGGATCATATGACTTCACAAGTGAATTCTAGCAAACATTCAAATAAATACCAATCCTGCTTAAACTCTTCCAGAAAACAGAAGGAGAGGCAACACTTCCAAACTCATTTCTTTTTTTTTTTTTTGAGGAAGATTATCCCTCAGCTAACTACTGCCAATCCTCCTCTTTTTGCTGAGGAAGACGGCCCTGAGCTAATATCCATGCCCATCTTCCCCTATTTTATTTGTGGGATGCCTAGCACAGATGGCTTTTGCCAAGCGGTGCCATGTCCACACCTGGGATCCGAACCGGCGAACCCCGGGCCGCCAAGAAGCAAAACATGCGAACTTAACCGCTGCACCACCAGGGCTGGCCCCTCAAACTCATTTCTTGGGGCTAGTATCACACTGATACCACAGACAGGTACTGTAAGAAAAAAGCCTGCAAGCCAATATCCCTGATGAACTTAAATGCAAAAATCTTCAATAAAACAGTAGCAAGTCAAATTTAACAACACATTAAAAGGATTATACACATTGGCCAAGTGGAATTTATATCTGAGATGTAAGAATGGTTCAAATTGATATGCAAATCAATAAATGTGGCACACCATATTAACAAAATGAAAAGTCCACATGATCATCTCAATAAAGGCAGAAAAAGCATTTGACAAAGTTCAATATCCAATCATGTAATCATATAAAACTTCAAAAGTACATATAGAACAAACTTACCTCAGCACAATAAAGGCTGTATATGAAAAATCCACAGCCAACATCATGATCAATGAGGAACAACTGAAAGCTTTCTCTGTAAGATTCAGAACAAGGCAGGGATGCCCACTCTCACCACATTTAATTAACATATGCAGGAAATTCTAGCCAGAGCAGTTTGACAAGAAAAAGAAATAAAAGGAATCCAAATCAGAAAGAAAAAAGTAAAGCTATTTCCATTTGTAGGTGACATCACCATATGTGTAGAAAACCCAACATATTCAACAAGAAAACTATTATAACTAATAAAAGAATTTGGTAAACTTGCAGGGTACAAAATAAACATATAAAAATCAGTTGCATTTCTATACACTCTCAACGAACTATGCAAAAGAAATTAAGAAAAGAATCCCATTTAAAATAACAACAAAATGAATAAAATACTTAGTAATAAACTTAACCAAAGAGGTGAAAGATTTGTACACTAAAAATTATAGCACATTGATGAAGAAAATAAAAGACATAGATAAATGGAAAGACATCCTGTGTTCATGGATTGGAAGAATTAATTTTGTTATAATGTCCATACTACCCAAATGAATCTGCCGAGTCAATGCAATCTCTATCAAAACATAAATGGAATTTTTCACAGAAACATAAATAACAATCCTAAAACTTGTATGGAACCACAATTGACCCCAAATAGCCAAATAAATTTTGAGCAAGAACAAACTGGAGCTATCACACTTCCTGATTTCAAAAATATATTACAAAGCTACAGTAATCAAAACAGTGTGGTATTGGAATAAAAAGACACATATAGACCAATAGAACAGAACAGAGAGCCCAGAAATAAATCTATACATCTATGTTCAACTAATCTTTGACACTGTGCCAAGAACACACAAGGAGAAAGGATAGTCTCTTCAATAAATGGGGTCAGCAAAACCGGATATCCACATGCAGAAAAATGAAAATGTATCTTTATTTCACATTATATACAAAAATCAACTCAAAATGAATTAAAGACTTAAATATAAGACCTGAAACTAAAATTACTAGAAGAAAGCCAAGAAATAAAACTTCTTGGAATTGGTCTGGAAAACTATTTTTTCAACATGACACCAAAAGCACAGGCAATAAAAGCAAAAATAGACAAGTAGGGTTGCATCAAATGAAAAAATGTCTGTATAAGAAAGGAAACAATCAACAGAGTGAACAGACAAACTATGGAATAGGGGAAAATATGGGTAAGCATATATCTGATAAGGAGTTAATATCCAAAATATATAAGGAACTGAAAGAACTCAATAGTAAAAAAACCCCAAAAATAGCCTGATTAAAAAATGTGTTGGGCTGGCCCAACGGCCTAGTGGTTAAGTTTGCTGTGCTCTCCTTTGGTGTCATGGGTTTGATTCCCAGGCGTGGACCTTTGCCACTTGTTGGTGGCCACGCTGTGGCAGGGACCCACATACAAAACAGAGGGAGATTGGCACAGATGTTAGCTCAGTGAGAATCTTCCTCAAGCAAAAAGAGGAAGATTCACAACAGAAGTTAGCTCAGGGCGAATCATCGTTGGCAAAAAAATAAAGGGCAAAGGACCTGAGTAGTCCTTTCTCCAAAGAAGACATACAAATGGTCAACAGGTATATTAAAAGGTTCTCAACCTTCTGATCATCAGGGAAATGAAAATCAAATACACAATGAGATATCTCACACTTGTTAGAATGGCTATTATCAAAAAGTCAAAAGATAACAGTTGGAGAGGATGTGGAGAAAAGGGAATCCTTGTACACTGTTGGGAGGCACGTAAATTGGTACAGTCATTATGGAAAACAGTATGGACGTTCCTCAAAATATTAAAAACAGAGCTCCCATGTGATCCAAAAATCCCACTATTGGGTATAGGAAATGATGTCTGTAGGAACTATAGGAAATGATATCACTATCTCAACGAGATATCTGCTCTCTCATGTTGTTTGAAGCATTGTTCACTATAGTCAAGATATGGAAACCACCTAAATACTCCCTAATTAATAAATAAGTAAAAACAATGTCGTATATCTGTACAATAAAATATTCTCAGCCTTAAAAATGAAGGAAATCCTGCCATTTTCAACAACATAGATGAACCAGGAGGGCATTATGCTCAGTGAAATAAGCCAGACACAGAAGGACAAATACTACATGATCTCATTTATATGTGTAATTTTAAAAATTCTAATTCATAAAAATGAAGAAATAGAATGGTGGTTGCTAGGAGTTTGGGGAGGTTGAAAATGGGGACATATTTGTCAAAGTATACAAAGGTCCAGCTTATGTGGGATGAATAAATTCTGTAAATCTAAGATACAGTATAGTGACTATATTTAATAACACTGCTTTATATACTTGAAATTTGCTAAGAGAGTTGATCTTAATTGTTCTCATCACAAAAAATTGATGTTACATAGTTACAAAAATTGTACCTCTGTGAGGTGATGGATATGTTAATTAACTTGATTGTAGTAATCATTTCACAATGTATACAAATACCAACACATCACATTGTATACCTTAAATATATGTAATTTTTATTTGACAATTATACTTCAATATAGCTGGAATAAATTTAAAAAGAGAGATTCACAAAACTCACACAGACAGATCAGGTCTTCTAAAATGTTAACAGAAATTCTTTTTTAGTCTTCATGCTGGAATTCTCTTACTTTTTCTCCACAGCATAATTTCAAACATTTCCCTCTATTCTCAAGTCCTGCCATCTTCAGCTTCCCCATTCTTGGCAAATGCCTTACCTATTTTTTCTTGTTTTGTGTTTTGTGTTGTCATCATTTTGTTTAGATTCATTAGACTGTCTTTTTTTTTTTTTTTACCAGTGCCAGATTTAGTGTTGTTTATTAGGGACCTGTTTTGAATAGTTACTACAAGGGGCTGATGGACATGCTACTCACAAAAGTTAATGAAGTAAAACTCACCTTTGGTGCTTATGGTCTGGTGAGTCTATTAGAAAAACAAAAATAATCAAGATTTAAAGTTTCTTCTGCTGGATCTGAAAATCATTCTCTGTAACAAGTCATTTGAATTTAACAAACATATATTAAGCAACTACTGTGCCTGTTCTATTTACTTACTATTTTGATAGAACAAGGCATGTCGTTCAAGTGCTCAGTAACAAAATGACTTAACCAACAAAAAGCATGAAGCCTATATGAAACTAAGAAAAAAAAGAAACTTGGGTCGGCCCCATGGCCGAGTGGTTGGGTTCGCATGCTCTGCTTCGGCAGCCCAGGGTTTCACCAGTTCGGATCCTGAGCACAGACATGGCACCGCTCATCAGGCCATGCTGAGGCAGCATCCCACACAGCACAACCAGAAGGACCTACACTAGAATATACAACTATGTACTGGGGGGCTTTGGGGAGAAGAAGAAGAAGAAGAAAAAGAAAGATTGGCAACAGATGTTAGTTCAGGTGCCAATCCTTAAAAAGAAAGAAAGGAAAGAAAAAAAAAAGAAACTCTTCCATGTTAAGTAGTAAGAAAAATAGTTTGCACTAAATATACCGGTGTATCATCTCATCCTCAAACTAATCGCCCATGAAAGGCAGTGGAAAACTTCAAAGAGAACAGTACACCAGTTCTCTTCAATTAAGGTAATCTACTCAAATTGACCCAAACCAGATATTTCCTTTAATTTAAAAAAATTATAATGCCTATTTACTTTAATCTTCTAGCAGTATAATGAAATCAGAGTTACTTCCACTATAAGACGGACATTACTAAAAAAATTTCCAAAGCAGCATTTTGATGATACAGTAAAAATCATACAAAAGAATCCTCCAGATGTTTCAAGGACAAATATCCTACTTGATACCAAAGAATATTGAGGTGTTTTACATGGATTTTTATCTGAATAAAAACAACAAAATGATTTTTAATTGAAAAGAAACTACATTTGGCATCAAGATCTGCCACGTCACTTCAGTGACAAAGTGCACGTCCATAGATCCAAGTCCTAATCCTTGTCCTGTCTACAGTCACACTTGAATCCTAATTTCTCTGCAAGAGAAAATGTGACCGTCATATGAAATGATATCTTTTGTTCTAATGTTCAAGTTATATACAACATGAACCTCTGATGTGGCCTATCTGTAGAATGAATAATGTTTAATGCTCAGATAGCTACAGATATGAATAAATATTCTCCCTTTCATGTTTGTAACAGATGTTAAAATTACATAAAAATTGTATATACTCTCCTTACAAATGGCCAGTTACAGACAAAATTGATGATTGATTCTCCATATATAATTTTTTGACTGTAATTTTTAAGTTTTCTTTCTTCTTTCTATAACTTTCTTGCTTTGGTAATAGATCCTGTAACAGTTTCCCTCTTGGGGAATAATTCCTTCCAAGCAAAACACATTTTGAAATTAAATGTTATTTTTTGGGTCAGACTGTCCCATAAAGTAATTAAATCCTGTAGCCATTGTTATAAAGCTGGTAGATTAGATTGCCTATAATACAGTGATTTGAATTTAGGTGCCAATGCTGTTTGAAATTTGTCATTGTTTTTTATGAATGTATTTTAAAGGATTGATGAGCTATTTTTGTCCAAGCTTCTCCAATCCCTGAATATCCATGTATAATCCAATCCCTAAACACCCTCAGTTTTATTAGGCTATATGACCTCTGCTTTGTCTCATCACTATTTGCTCTGTATTCCTATCCATCAATTTTCACAATCCCCCACCTACTCCATAGCCAATAAACCCTTTTGTTAGTTCCTAATATCTCCTTCCAGTGTTTCTTTATGCAAACGCAAATAAATATAAAGATATTATATTCTTATACTGCAACTTTATTGCACAAAACTTTACATGCAATATGCACTATTCCACGCTTTGCTTTTTTCACTTATATATCATAAAGCTTTTTCCATGTCAGTACACAGAGAACTCCCTTACTCTTTATATATGCATCTGCATAATTACCCCATTGTATGGATGTGCCATAGTTTATTAAACCAGTCCTCTATATATAGGCACATGGGTTTCCAGATTTTTTTATTACAAGTCATGCTCAATGAGTAAATTTTTAAATATATATTGCATTTGTGTACAAATGTATCTGTGATAAACTTTCAGAAGTAGATTTTATTTTTTTCCCTACCATATATGGTTCTAATACCTACAGGTTTTTTGGGGGGTTTTTGGTGAAGAAAATTGGCCCTGAGCTAACATCTGTTGCCAGTCTTCCTCTTTGTTTTTTTTGTTTCTTGTCCAAAGCCCCACTACATAGCTGCATATCTTACTTGTAAGTCCTTCTAGTTCTTCTATGTGGGATGTCACCAAAGCATGGCTTGATGAGTGGTGTGTAGGTCCATGCCCAGGATCTGAACCAGTGAACCCCAGGTTGCCAAACGTAGCACACACACTTAACCACTATGCGCCTAGGCTGGCCCCAGAAGTGGATTTTCTAAATAAAAGAAAACATGCATCTTTAATTTTGAAACATTGCCAAAGTATTTCCCCTAAGAGTTGTGTCATTTTGTTCTCCCACTAGCATTGTATGAGAATTCTTTCCCCATAGATTTGCCAATAGAGCTTGTTGTCAAACTGAGTGAATTTTGTGTATCTAATAAGTGAGATACGACCTCTTAGTGTAATTTTAATTTGCATTTCTCATTCTATGCTGTGGTTGAGTGCATTTTCATATGTTTAAGGACCATTTGAATTACTTTTTCTGTATTTTCACATGTCCTTTGCCCATATTCTATTAGATTGTTGTGCCTCACCGCTTGTAGTAGGAATAAGGATTATACCCAGCTGTCGTTTTAAGAAGAAGGACCTGATGACTTACTCTCTGAAATGGCCTGAGCTAACGGAATACTTACCAGACTGTGCTGCTGTTGTTGGAATTAACTCGCCCAGCTGACAGCTTGTGACTCTTCTATTATCAGCTTATTCTGTAGCCTGCCTGGAGTGATGAACTTTGCTTCCTTCCCTACCTAGTGATTCTCACCTTACGTCTCCTTTGGCCTTGAGAGAATGGGAGGCACTACTAAAGCTTGCTTGGGTTTCTGTCCAAGAAGTCTGTGTCTACATGTAAAGGTCCAACTATCTAAAGGGAAGATAAGACCGGGCTGGTGGTGTAGTGGTTTAAGTTTGTGAACTCTGCTTCAGCAACCCAACATTTGGGGTTTTGGATCCTGGGTACGGACATACAAACTGCTCATCAAGTCATGCTGTGGCAGCATCCCATATACAAAATAGAGGAAGATTGGCACAGATGTCAGCTCAGAGGCAATCTTCCTCATCAAAAAAAAAAAAACACAAAAAGACAAATAAAGGGGAAATAATTGGATTTACTCTAAAATTAGTCCTTCATCAAACTAGTACATCAGCCAAATAAAGTGTGAAGACAAAATAAAGACTGTTTTAGACATTTAGACATAGAAGGGATCAGAATGTTCATCATTTACAAAATCTCTCTGAAGAATAAGGAATTCCTAGATAATATGTTCTACTCTATAAATAAATAAACCAGAAGGAAGTAGAGGTATGTCATTAAGCAATGGAGAACATACTTATATATTCCTTTAGTAATTAAAATCAAAGTAACAAAATTTTAAAAACACAAGAAAAAGACAAGGAAAAGATTGTGTATTCTTGTAATATTCTCACCTCCCACTCACTCATCAACCCATCCTATCAGCTCCAATTCTGCACTGAAAAGCCTTTTTTAAGGAAAACCCAATAGACACTTTATTATCTTCATCTGATTTGACCTCTCAGCAGCATTCAGTGCAATTGATCAGCCACTCCTTGGATTTCTTAGCACTGATTTTTCTAGTTTTTCTCCTATTTCTAGCTTTTCTATATAGTACTTGACATTCGTTATCACTGTCCTTTTCATATTTTATTACTCTATGCAGCCATTAAATACTGAAATTCCACAAAGTTTGGTCTTAGAAACTTTTTTATTATTTTATATTTTATTCTTATGTGGCTAGGACCCCTAAGAAACCTGCATCTATTCAGGAGTACAGGCATAGCCTGGAGCTACTGCGGGTTATGTCCAGGCCACCATAATAAGGCGAGTATCTCAATAAAGTGAGCCACACAAATTTTTTGGCTTTCCAGTATATATAAAATTTATGTTTACATTGCATTGTAGTCTATTAAGTGTGCAATAGTATTATGTCTAAAAAACAATGTACATATCTCAATTAAAAGTATTTTATTGCTAAAAAACGCTAACCATCATCTGAGCCTTCATCGAGTCATAATCTTTTCCCAGTGGAGGTTCTTGCCTCAATGATGATGACTGCTGACTTATCAGGGTGGTGGTTGCTAAAGACTTGGTTGTTTGTGGCAATTTCATAAAATAAAATAACAATGAAATTTATCACATTGATTGACTCTTCCTTTCACAAATGGTTTTTCTATATCATGCAATCCTGTTTGATAGCATTTTACTCACAGTAGAACTTTCAAAATTGGAGCCAATCTTCTCAAACTCTGCCAATACTTTCTCAGCTAAGTTTATATAATATTCTAAATCGTTTGTTGTAATTTCAACATTCTTCACAGCATCTTCACCAGGAGTGGATTCCATCCCAAGAAACCACTTTCTTTGCTCATCCATAAGAAACAATTCCTCATCTGTTAAAGTTTTATCATGCGGTTGCAGCAAATCAGTCACACCTTCAGACTCCGCTGTAGTTCTCTTGCTATTTCCACCACATCTGCAGTTACTTCCTCCACTGAAGACTTGAACCCCTCAAAGTCACCCATGAGCATTTGAATCAACTGTTTCAAAATTCCTGTTAATATTGATATTTTGACCTCTTCCCATGAATCACAAATGTTCTTAATGTCATCCAGAATGATGGATCCTTTCTAGAAGGTTTTCAATTTACTTTGCCCAGGTCCATCAGAGGAATCACTTTCTATGGCAGCTATAGCCATATAAAATGTAGTTCTTAAATAATAAGACTTAAAAGTCAAAATCACTCCTTAATCCTTGGGCTGCAGAGTGGATATTGTGTTAGCAGGTGTGAAAACAACATTAATCTCATTGTATGACTCCATCAGAGCTCTTGGGTGACCAGATGCATTGTCAATAAGCGATAATATTTTGAAAGGAATCTTTTTTTCTGAGCTGTAGGTCTCAACAGTGGACTTAAAATATTCATTCAACTATGTTGTAAACAGCAGTACTGTCATCCGGGCTTTGCTGTTCCATCTATAGAGCACAGGCAGAGTAGATTTAGCATAATTCTTAAGGGCCCCAGAATTTTCGGAATGGTAGATGAGCTTTGACTTCAACTTGAAGTCACCAGCTGCATTAGCCCCTAACAAGAGAGTCACCTGTCCTTTGAAGCTTTGAACTCAGAGATTTTCTCTCTAGCTATGAAAGTCCTAGATGGCATCTTTTTCCAATAGAAGGCTATTTTGTCTACATTGAAAATCTGTTGTTCAGTATAGACCCCTTTATTAATTAGCTTTATCTTCTGGATAATTTGCTGCAGGTTCTACATCAGCACTTGCTGCTTCACCTTGCACTTTTATGTTATGGAGATGGCTTGTTTCCTTAAACATCATGAACCATCCTCTGCTAGGTTCAAACTTTTCTTCTGTAGCTTCCTGAGTTCTCTCTGCCTTCATAGAATTGAAGAGATTTAGGGCCTTTCTCTGGATTAGTTTTTGGCTTAGTGGAATGTTGTGGTTGGTTTGATCTTCTATTCAGACCACTAAAACTTTCTTCATATCAGCAATAAGGCTGTTTTGCTTTATCTTTCATGTGTTCACTGGAGGAGCACTTTTAATTTCCTTCAAGAACTTTTCCTTTGCATTCACTACTTGGTTAACTATTTGGTGCACAAGGCCTAGCTTTTGACCTGTCTTGACTCTCAACATGCCTTCCTCGCTAAACTTAATCATTTCTGGTTTTTGATTTAAAGTGAGAGACATGTGACTCTTCTTTTCACTTGAATTCCTCTAGGCCACTCTAGGGTTATTAATTAGCCTAATTTCAACATTGTGGTGTCTCAGGGAATAGAGAGGCCTGAGGAGAGGGACAGAGATAGGAGGACAGCCAATCCGTGGGGCTGTCAGAACACACAACACTTATCAATTAAGTTCTGTCTCATATGGGCAAAGTTCATGGTGCCCCAAAACAATTACAATAATAACATCAAAGACCACCGATCACCATAACAAATATAATAATACTGAAAAAGTTTGCAATATTACAAGAATTACCAAAATGTGGCACAAAGTAAGCAAATGCTGTTGGAAAAGCAGCACCAATAGACTTGCTTGATACAGGGTTGCCACAAACCTCCATTTTATAAAATATCAATATCTGTGAAGAACAATAAAGTAAAGCACAATAAAATGAGGTATGCCTATACACTATTGTAGTGTTAACTTGTAAGTTCAAGTTGGTTGATTCAGGCTGGGTTTCATGGGAGAACAATGCTAGAATTATCAGAAGCTAGTCCACAGATTTTCTAGTTCAAATGTTTAGTTTTAATAGGTGACCAAACTGATAAATTGACTTATGCCCAACTCAAAAATCACATGAATTGATAATATAGAATTCTTGTTTATTAATTTACACTGGGAAGAATACTTGTATTTGCTCTTTAAAGCAACTTGTCTATGTATCAGATAACCAGGGAAAGTGAATTAATTATCAATAATTTTCTTAGTGAATACAGAGAAAAGAAATTCTAATTGATTTGAGGGATATTTCTTCCAAACTGTGGTAGTGCTTGGTCCAGTGTAAAAACATTTTTCTACTGACTGAAACACTTGTGCCAACCAGATACAGTAAAATCTTTCCATTCTTACCTAATGCTGACAAATCTCATCTTCTAACTTTCCTTTTTCTAGACTCCATGAAACATTCTACCTGTCTCCATGTCTCATTAGCATGTTACAAATATCCAATGTTATCCTATACCTCACATTTAATTGAACTGTCAGGTAGTTGCTTCCTACCACCTTAACTGCACAAAGTATTTTGAAATCAGAATGTTTGATAAGCTATAGTTATTGCATTATTTCTGTGCTGTTGATTCTGGATAACGTTAGTTTTAGGAAGCGACATTTCCTAACTTTGATCCCATATTTTAAGGATTTATGTGATTTGTGATACTTCTGCTCTCTAGCTACTGGCGACATTACCTTTTCCACTGTGGTATCATAGTTGGTATCTTTTTTTTTTTTTTTTTTTTTTTTTGCTGAGGAAGATTAGCCCTGAGCTAACATCTGTGCCAATCTTCCTCCACTTTACATGTGGGTTGCTGCCATAGCATTGGTGATGAGCGCTATAGGTCCACACCCAGGATCCAAACCCACAAATCTGGGCCACCCAAGCCGAGTGCACCTAACTTAACCACTACACCACAGGGCTGGCCCCTTGGTACCGTGTTTAATGCTTTCATTCCCATTTCTACAAAAATATCCATTCCCTTTGAGTTTTATTATTAGAAAGTAAAGTCATAAGGTGATTTGAAAACCTGAATCATTCATTCCTTTAGATATTACTTTATATTTGCCACTGCAGATGTGACATTAAGCAAATTAATAAGGTCCCTACCCTTATATGGGAGAGAAAGAGAATCAATAAGCACAAGAACAAATTTTTTAAAAACTACTTTATGTGTTATGAAGAAAAAGGACTGGATATAATATGAAAATAACAAGGGGACCTGATTTAAACTAGACATTAGAGAAGGCATGAATAACCAATATAGCAAATTAATATGCTTTCTTCCTTAAAAAAAGTATCCATTCTAAACCTCAGTGGTCCTGACCACAAGTCAATTGTTTTCTTGACCACACTGCACTGCCTGGTTAATGAGGAATCTTAAACTCCTCAAACTACCACATAAAACATCAATTTAGTACAGTCAGCCCTTGGTATCTGCAGGTTCTCCATCCCAGGATTCGACCAACCACAAATAAAAAGGTGGTTGTGTCTGTTGTGTCTGTACTGAACATGTACAAACTTTTTTCCCTGTCATTATTTACTATACAATACAGTATAACTGTTTACATAGCATTTAAAAGCAATAGAGTGTAACAACTATTTACATAACATTTAAATTGTATCAGGTATTACAAGTAATCTAGAGATGATTTAAAGTATACAGGAGGATGGGCACAGGTTATGTGCAAATATTACACCATTTTATATAAAAGGCTTGAACACCTGCAGATTATGGTATCCACAGGGGTCCTGGAACCAATCCCCTGTGAATACTGAAGGACAACTCTAGACAGAATTTGTGGCAACATCTGGTAATGAATTAATTGAGCTTTAACATCTTATTATTTAAGACATTTTGTCTAAACTTAAAATATAGTATTCCAAGTCTAATTTTCCCATATTAAAAATTAAATTTTAAAGTGATTTTGTATCTTTTTCTTCAGTATTAATCAAATATAAACAGATTTGGTAAATAGTAAAAGAACTAAATAAAGCTTCATCAGATGTACACAATTTAAATTGGTACAAATCTCTTTAGGTAGGAGTCTACATATGAAAGACTAATGTTTTGAATAAGTTCTATTATTTTGTCTTTCTGTTATTCCATATCCATTAGAGAATTGTTTTTAAAAAGAAAATGATATCTCATCAGCCTTCAGAGACTCAAACTGTGGTAATTCACTTGATAAATGGTACACTGGTTAGGTTTTGTCTATTACCACCACTACCACCAGTCATACTCACATCAACTTTCAAGATGTTTGAAATCACTTAACCATTTCTTTGGATTGAAGTAATGTGGTGCAGGGAGGGCACAGGTTTTCTTAAATAAACTTGGGTTATAAATTCTGCTTTATGTCTTCTTGACCAAATGGCTCAACCTCTTCGAGTCACAACTTCTTCATGTTAAATTGAGATAATTAAACCTACACATATGGGTTTGTTGTGAGGATTACAAGACTTGATAAATGAAAAGTGCGTAGTGTTGTTTAAAAAACAGTAGTTGCCTTAGATGTGTACTATATCATTGATAATCCCTTTAGTTAATGTACTTTTGTTATTGCATTATTTTAATGAATGGTAAAATTATTATCTTAATATCTACCATTCTCTGTGGATTTCACAGGTTCACTTTGATTAGGAATTCCCCCAAGAGTTCATTGATCACAAATTCTCTAGAACTGGTTCCAAGCTTTGTTTTCTTATCCTATTAGTTGTAGAATATTATGCAACTCTACATGTTTTATTCAGTTTCCTCTTCTGCAAAACAGACATAATACTATCAACTCTATAAAATTCCTGTGATAATGAAATGTCATGCTACAAATAAAAATGTTAATAATACAAAGCCCTATACTTTCATATGTATTTTTATCTCATCAGGAATATAGAAATATTTTGTTCCTCAAAATCAACATTTGTTTAAACAGACTGGTTATTTCTTGATTTGAGAACAGGCTGCTCTTAGGGTTTCTTTTTTCACTCCCTTGCTATTTCTTTTTTTCCAGTTTTATTGAAATATAACTAGCATATAACATTGTGTGAGTTTAAAATGTAAAATGTGATAATTACATATATGTATATATTATGAAATGATTACCACAATAAGCTTGGTTAAGACCTCCATCACCTCACATAATTACCACTTTGTTTTTGCAGTGGGAACATTTTGTGGTGAGAACATTTAACTTTCAAGTGCTTAATACAATATTATTAACTATAGTCATCATGCTATACATTAGGTCCCCAGAACTTACACATCTTATAACTAGAAGTTTGTACGTTTTGCCCAAGATCACCACGTTTCCCCTACTCCCAAGTCCCTGGCAATCACCACTCTACTGTCTGTTTTTATGGGTTCAACTTTTTTAGACTCCACATATAAGTGAGATCACACAGTATTTGTCTTTCTTTGTCTGAATTATTTCACTTTGCATAATGCTGTCAAGGTACATCTACTTTGTCAAAAATGGCACTGTTTTTGTCTTTTATATGGGTAAAAACTTTCAATGTATAAACAGTTACATTTTCTTTATCAATTTATCCATCAATGGACACTTAGGTTGTTTCCATGTCTTGGCTACTGTGAATAATGCTGCAATGAACATGGAGATGCAGATATCTTTTTGAGATAATGATTTCATTGTCTTCAGATATATACCCATAGTGAGATTGTTGGATGATATGGTAGTTCTATTTATAATTTGTTGAAGAATCTTCACACTTTTTTCCTTAGTGGCTGTACTAATTTAAAATCCTACCAACAGTGCACAAGTGTTCCCTTTACTTTACATCCTAACCAAGACTTGTTGCCTTTTGACTTTTTGATAAAAACCATCCTAACAGGTGTGAGGCAATACCTCACTGTGGTTTTGATTTACATTTCTCTGATGATTGGTGATGTTGAGCATCTTTTCATGTACCTGTTGGCAATTAGTATATCTTCTTTGGAAAAATATCTATTCAGGTCGTCTGACCATTTTTTAATCAGATTATTGTTTTGGAGGTATTTTTGTTTTTTCTAATGAGTTGTATGAGTTATTTACATATTTTGGATATTAGCCCTTTATCAAATATGGTTTACAAGTATTTTCTCGCATTCTGTATGTTGACTTTTCATTTTGTTGATTATTTCTTGTGGTGTGCAGAAGCTTTCTAGTTGATGCAATCCCACTTATCTACTTTTCCTTCTATTGCCTGTGTTTTGGGTGTCATATCCAAAAAGATCATCACCAGGATCAATGTCAAGTAGTATTTTTTTGTTTCTTCTATGAGTTTTACATTTTCAAGTCTTAATTTAATTCTTTAATTCATTTTGATTTAATTCTTGTGAGGGGTGTAAGATAATGTTCCAATTTCATGTATTTGCATGTGAATATCCAGTTTTTCCCACACCATTTATTGAAGAGACTATCCTTTCCCCATTGAGTATTCTTAGCTCCCCTGTCAAATATTAGTTGACCATATATTTATGGGTTATTTCTGATCTATCAATTCTGTTCCATTGGTCTATGTGTCTGTTTTTATGCCATTGTCATACTGTTTTGATTACTGTTACTTTGTAATTTGAATTCAAGATGCCTCCAGCTTTGGTCTTTTGTCTCAGGATTGCTTTGCTATGGCTATTCCGGGTCTTTTGTGTTTCCATGTGAATTTTAGGATTGTTTTGTCTATTTCTGTGAAAAATGCCATTGGAATTCAGATAAGGATTGCATTCAGTATACAGATGGCTTTGGCTAGCATGGAGATTTTAATAATATTACTTCTTCTGATCCATCAGCACAGGTTATCTTTCCATTTATTTCTCTCTTCTTTAATTTCTTTAATCAATATTTTATAATTCTCAATGTACAGATCTTTCCCCTCCTTGGTTAAATTTATTCCAAAGAATTTTATTTTTTTGATTCTATTGTAAATGGGATTGATCTCTTTAATTCTTTTTCAGATAGTTCATTTTTGGAATATAGAAATGCAACAGATTTTTGTATATAGATTTCATATCCTGCAACTTTACTAAATTAATTTATTAATTCCAAGATTTTTTTGGTGGAGTGTTTAGGATATTCCATTTAGAAGATCATATCATCTACAAACACAATTTACATTTTTCCTTTCCGATTTGGATGTCTGTCATTTATGTATGTATGTATGTATTTTCTCTAATTGTTCTTGATAGTACTTCCAGTACTATATTAAATAGGAGTGGTGAGAGTAGATGCTTTTGTTTCTGATCTTAGAGGAAAGGCTTTCAACTTTGCACTATTGAGTATGAGATGTTTCTTCTATACTCAATTTTTTAAGAGTTTCTTCATGAACAGACGTTAAATTTTGTCAAATTATTTCTTCGCATCTATTAAAATGGTAACGATTGCTACACTTCATTCTGTTAACGTGGTGAATCACATAGATTGATTTCCATATGTTTAACCATCCTTGCATCCCGGGGATAAATTCCTCTTGATCATGTGTTTTGATCCTTTTGATGTGGTGTTGAATTTGGTTTGTAAGTATTTTGTTGAGAATTTTTACATCTATAGTCATCAAGGATATTGGCCTCTAGTTTGCTTTTCTTATCCTGTCCTTATCTGGCTTTGGAATCAGAGTAATGATAGCGTCATAAGATGAATTTGAGAGTGTTCCCTCTCTTCAACTTTTTGGAAGAATGTGAGAAGGTATTAGTTTTCTTTAAATGTTTGGTAGAAATCACAAGTGAACTCATCTGCTCCTGAGCTTTTCTACATTGGGAGATTTTTCCCCCAGTACAAAGCTGTATATTCTAGTTGTAGATCCTTCTAGTTCTGCTATGTGGGATGCTGCCTCAGCACGGCTTGAAGAGTGGTGCTAGGTCCACGCCTAGGATCCAATGAAACTCTGGGCTATGAAGCAGAGCACACAATCTTAACCACTCTGCCACGGGGCTGGCCTCTGTTGGGAGATTTTTGGTTACTGACTTAATCTCCTTGCTAGTAATCCTTCAGATTTTCTGTTTCTTCATGACTCAATCTTGACGGGCTGTATTTTTCTAGACATTTATTCATTTCTTCTAGATTATCCAATTTGTTGGTATGTAATGATTCATAGTAGTTACATGATGTTTTGTGTTTCTGTGGTGTCAACTAAAATGTCTTCTCTTTCATTTTTGATTTTATTTATTTGAGTCACCTCTCTTTTTTCTTAATTATTCCAGTAAAAGTTTTGTCAATATTGTTTATATTTTCAAAAAAGAAAACCCCTCTTAGCTGCAGTAATCTTTTCTACCGTATTTTTATTCTCTTTTTCATTTATACCTGCTCTGATTTTTGTTATTTCCTTCTTTCTGTTAACTTTGGGCTTAGTTTGTTCTTCTTCTTGTTCCTTGAGGTGTAAAATTTTGGGTTTTTTTTTTTTTGAGATCTTTCTATACCTTTTTTTTAAAGATTTTATTTTTTTTCCTTTTTCTCCCCAAAGCCCCCCAGTACATAGTTGTATATTCTTCATTGTGGGTCCTTCTAGTTGTGGCATGTGGGACGCTGCCTCAGCGTGGTTTGATGAGCAGTGCCATGTCCGCGCCCAGGATTCGAACCAATGAAACACTGGGCCGCCTGCAGCGGAGCACGCGAACTTAACCACTCGGCCACGGGGTCAGCCCCGAGATCTTTCTATTTCTTAATGTAGGCATTGGTTGCTATAAACTTTCCTTCTAGAACTGCTTTTGCTGAATCCCTCAAGTTTAGGTATGATGCATTTCCACTTTCATTTGTTTCAAGGTATTTCTTTATTTCCCTTTTGATTTCTTTTATGACCTACTGGTTGTTCAGGGCTGTATTGTATAATGTCCACATGTTTGTGAACGTTCAGCTTTCCTCTTGTTGTTGATTTCTAGTTTCATACCATTGTGATTGGAAAAGATACTTTGTATGATTTCCATCTTCTTAAATTTTCTAAGACATGTTTTGTGATGTAACTTGTGACCTACCATGGAAAATTTTCCATGTGTTCTTGAGAAGAATGTGTATGCTGCTGCTGTTGGTTGGAATGTTCTGTATATGTCTGTTCCACTATTTGTTCGAAATTATAGTTTAAGTCCAATAGTCCTGATTGATTTTCTCTCTGGATGACCTACTCATTGTTTAAAGTGGGATATTGAAGTCTTCTGCTATCATTGCACTTTTGTCTATTTCTCCCTTCAGATCTGTTAGTAGTTGTTTAATACATTTGGGTGCATATATATATATTTACAAGAGGATGTATTTATTATATCCTCTTGATGAATGGACCCCTTTATCATTATATAATGACCTTCTTTGTCTCTTGTTATAGCTTTTGCCTTAAAGTCTATTTGGTCTGATTTAAGTATAGCTACCCCTGCTCTCTTTTTCTTTCCATTTGCAAGGAATATCTTTTTCCACCCCTTCATACCCCTCATGAGTATCCTTGAAACTGAGGTGAGTGTCTTGTAGGCAGCACAAATTGATTCTTATTTTTTTGTTCATTCAGCTACTCTGTGCCTTCTGATTGTGTAATTTAACCTATTTACATTTGAAGTAATTTTTGATAGGTAAGGACTTACTATTCTATCTTATTAATCAGTTTCTGGCTGTTTTGTAGTTCCTCTGTTGTTTTCTTCCTTACTTTCTATCTTCCTTTGTGAAGCGACAATTTCCTGTAGTGGTATGATTTTATTCCTTTCTCTTTATCTTTTGTGTATCTACTGAAGGTTTTGCTTTGTGGTTATCATGAGGCTTACATAAAACTACTTAAAAATATAACAGTCTAATATTTTAAGCTGATGACAACTAAACTTTGATCACATGCAAAAACTCTACCCTTTTACTGATCCCATACACATTTTTTGTTACCACAATTTACCTCTTTTTGAATTCTGTATTACTAACAAAGTATTCTAACTATAGTTATGTTTAATTCTTTTGTACTTTAACCTTTATACTAGAGTTAAGCAATTAACATCACCATATTGCAATATCAGAGTATTCTTAATGTGACAATATGCTTACCTTTGCCAAAGTGCTTTAACTTGTCATGTTCCATGTTACTAATTAGTAATATTTCATTTAAGCTTGCAGATCTCCTTCGAATATTTCTTGTAAGTCAGATCTAGTGGTGCTGAACTCCTCCAGCATTTATTTGTTTGGGAGTCTCTACCTTGCCTTCATTTCTGAAGGACAACTTTGCTGGGTAAATTATTCTTGATTGTCAGTTTTTTGTTCTTTCAGTACACTGATTTTGGCCTTGGTCACCTGAATGAAGTAATGCTTGCATTATTTGTAATTCTTCTGTGTGAGAGGATTGTTTCTTCTCCTCGTTTATTATTTATTTATTCATTCACTCAATAATTTATTTATATTAGTATTAACTTATGGATATTTATTTTATACTTTGTACTATAATCTAATGGTACTTTATTTTGTTGCTTAAATTGTTATAGCTTTACCCAGTGAGAAGTCTTTTGACTTGTTTCTGTGCTCTGTGACATGTGTCCATTCTTTTTAAAAATATACGTAACGTATAATATACCATTTTAACCATTTTTAAGTGTGCAGCTCAGTAGCATTAAATACATTTGCAATGCTGTGCAATCATTACCACTATCCATTTCCATGACACGTTTATCATCCCCCCAAAAAGCTCTGTACCCATTATACAACAACTCTCCATTCCCCACCAGACCCTGGGAACCTCTATTATACTTTTTGCATCTATAAATTTGATTATTCCAGATACTTCATATAAGTGTATCAAGAAAAAACACAGAGCCTTGTAGTAGTTAAAGTGATAAAAAAGAATTTTAATCATGAACTCCAGCAATAGAACAAAAGAGACCTCAGTGTAGAACTAGGCTCATTTCTGAATGATCATGGAATAGTGAAGATTTATGGCCAAGGAGCAGGATGAGGATCAGTAGATGGAAAATTACTAAGAGGAAACATCAGGGGTAAGGGGCATCTCTGGCTAAACCAATTTGAAAGAATTTTGCTTTATGTTTGCAGACCAAGGTAATCAGATATCCCCTGAGGTATGGTGGAGGATGAGAAACTTGATCAGACATTGAGAGTAATTAGACATTGAAGATGGGCTATTCCTGCCATATTGAGTTAGCAAGCTTCTTGCTAAAATTGGATGGTGCAAAAATGGACACAGAAGGCCAAAGTTTGAGGACTAGTTTGGAAGAGGATTCAGAGGAACCTGCCTAAAATTTGGTCAAGAATGGAGTCTTTGTTAAGTGAAATCATACAGTGTTTGTCCTCTTGTATATGGCTTATTTCACTTAGCATGATGTTTTCAAGTTTCATCCATGTTTGAGCATGTATCAGAGTTTCATCTTTTTAATGCTGAATAATATTCCATTGTATATATACCACATTTTTTATCCATTCATCTGTAGAAGGACATGTGAGTTGTTTCCACCTTTGGACTCTTGTGAAGACTGCTGCTATGAACATTTGGTATACAAGTATCTGTTTGATCCTCTGTTTTCAATTCTTTGGGTATATACCAAGGATGTAATTACTGGATCATATGGTAATTCTATGTTTAACTTTATGAAGAATCACCATACATTTTCCACAGTGGCTGTACTATTTTACCTTCCCACCAGCAATACACAAGCATTTCAATTTTCCCACAGCAACACTTATTATTTTCCATTATTTCATAATAGCTACCCTAATGGATGTGAACTGTTATCTCACTGTGACTTTGATTTGCAGTTCCCTGATGAGTAGTAATATTGACCATCTTTTACGTGCTTATTAGCCATTTCTATATCGTGTTTGAAGACATATCTATTAAAGATCTTTTCCCATTTTTGAATCAGATTGTTTTTGTTATTGTTGCATTGTAGGGGTTCTTTTTTGCATTCTAGATATTAATATCCTATCCGATACATAATTGACAAATATTTTATCCAATTCTATGGTCTGTCCTTTGATGCAAAAATATTTAAGCTTCATAAAGTCCAATTTATCTATTTTTTGTTTATTATGCTTTTGACATCATATTTAAGAAATTCCCATGAAATCCAATGTAATGAAGATTTCCCCCTATTTTTCTCTGTTTTATACTTTTAGCTCTTATTTTTAAGTTTTGGTTCAATTTTGAGTACAATTTTATATATGGTGTATGGTAAGGATCCATTTTCCTTCTTTTGCATGTGTATATCCAGTTTTCCAAGCACTGAGTGTAGAAAATACCACCCTTTCCCCATTGAATGATCTTGGCAATCTTTTTGGAAATCAATTGACCATATATGGAAAGGTTTATTTGTGGGTTACTTATTCTAATATATTGATCTATATGTCAATTTTTATGCCAGCAGCACAGTTTTGATTACTGTAGTTTAATTAGTAAATTTTGAAAACAAGAAGTGTGAGTACTCCAATTTGGTTCTTCTTTTTCAGTATTCTTTTAGCTATTTGGGGTCTCTTGTGATTTCATATGAATTTTAGTATGAGTTTTCTATTTAATAAATCTCGTCATTGGGATTTTGATAGAAATTGCATTGAATCTGTAGATTGCTTTGGATAGTATTGTCACCTTATCAATATTAAATCTTTCAGTTCATTAGCACAGGATGTATTTCCATTTATTAATATCTTTTTAAATTTCTTTCAGAAATTTTTTGAAGAAGTGTAGAAGTGTTTTTCCTCCTTGGTTAAGTTTATTCCAAAATATTTTGTTCTTTTGATGCTATTGTAAATGGAATTATTTGATTTCCTCTTGAATTATTCATGTTAGTATATAGAAAGGCAAAAAATTTTTGTATGCTGATGTATACTGGAATTTTGCTGAGATTGTTCATTAGCTCTAACAATTTTTTCAGTAATATTTAGGGTTTTCTGCATATAAGATCATGTTATCTGCAGATAGAGATTATTTTAATTCTACCTTTGTAATTTGAATGCCTTTATTTATTTTTCTGTTCAATTATTCTGACTGGCATTTTCAATACTATGCTGAATAGAAGTGGTGAAAGGTGGCATCCTTGTCTAATTCCTTATTAGGTAAAATGTTTTCCATCTTTCATTATTGAGTATGATGTTAGGATGGGCTTTTCATATAAGAGCTTTATCTTATTGATGAAGTTTTCTTCTACTGCTAGTTTGTTACTGTTATTTAACCAAAAAATGTTTTGAATGTTTTGAATCATTTCTCTGTATCAGTTGAGATAATCATGTAATTTTTTCCCCTTCATTGTGTTAATGTGGTATATTACATTGAGCTATTTTTGCATTCCAGGAATAAATCTCACTTCATGATGTATAACTCCTCTAATGTGGTGCTGAAATTGGTTTACTAGTAATTTGTTCAGGAGTTTTGCATCAAAAATGATAAGGAATATTGGTCTATAATTTTCCTTTCTTATGGTATATTTGTCTGATTTGGGATCTGGATAATGCTGGTGTCATAGAATGAATTAGGAAGATGGCCGTCTGCAAGCCAGGGAGAGAGCCCTCACCAGAACCCAACCATGCTGATGCTCTGAGCTCAGACTTCCATTCTCCAGAACTGTGAGAAAATAAATTTCCATTGTTTAAGCCACCCAGTCTATATTATTTTGCTATAGCAGCCTGAGCTGACTGATACAGTTTGTTTTTAGGAATTTGTCAATTTCTCCTGGATTATCCAGTGCACGTACAAATGTTCATAGTATTCTCTCATAATATATTTTATTTCTTTAATGTCCCAAGTTAAATCTCTAATTTTAATAATATGAATCTTTCCTCTTTTTCCTTAGTCAATCTAGCTAAAAGTGTGTGAATTTTCTGATCTTTTCAAAGAACCAGCTTTTATTTTTGTTGATTTTCTCTGTTGCTTTTCTATTCCCTTTTATTTATCTCCACTCTAATATCTATCATTCCCTTCCTTCTTCTATTTATGAGTTTGGTTTGCTTTTCTTATTCTAGTTACTTAAGATATAAAGTTATGTTATTGATTTGAGGATTTTTTTAGTGTTAACAATTACAGCTTTAAATCTCCTTTATAATACTGCTTTTGCTGCATCCCAAGTTTTGGTATGCTGTTTTCATTTTCATTTGTCTCAAGATATTTTCTAATTTCCCTTATGATTTCTTCTTTAAGCCAATCCTTTTTTAAATGAATGCTGTGTAATTTGTTCATCTGTGAAATTTCCACTTTTCCTTCTATTCTTGACTCCAAGCTTCATTCCATTGTTATCAAAAAATATTTCACTCTGTATGATTTCAATCTTCAAAAATTATTGTTTTGTAGCCTAAAATATTGTCTCTCTTGGAGAATGCTCCATTAGCACTTGAGAAAATGAGTTTTCTGCTGTTATGAGGTGAGTATTCTGTAAATATTTATTAGGTCTAATAGGTTTATGATGCTATTCATGTGTTCTATTAACTTATTGGTGTTCTGTCTTCTTATTCAACCCATTATTGAAAGGGATGTAATAAAATTTCCTTCTGTCATTGTAGCACTGTCTATTTGTCCCTTCAATTATATTTATGTCTACTTCATACATTTTTGGGCTGTGATGTTCAGTGAAAATATGTTTATAATTGCTGTGTCTTCTTAGTGGATTGACACTTTTATCAAAATATAGTGTCCTTCTTTTTGTCTTGTAACAGTTTTTGACTTAAATTCTATTTTTTCTATTAATATAGGGATCCCAGCTCCTTTTAATTACTTTTTACATGGATTATATTTGTCCATACTTTCACTTTCAAATCATTTTGGTCATTACATCTAAAGTGAGTCTCTTGTAGACAGAATTTAGTTGGATCATGAATGTTTATCCATTGTATCAATTGGTTAATATAGGTATTTCAGATTTCTTTTGATTCTTGTTAGCATGGTATATACTTTTTCCATTCCCCTATCTTTTAAGACAATTTTTAGAGTAGTTGTAGTTTCACAACAAAACTAAAAGGAAGGAAGAGAAATTTCCTGTATACTCCCCACCCATACATGCATAACTCCCCCAATAGCAACATCCCCTGCCAGAGTGGTATATTTGTTAAAACTGATGAACCTGCATAGACACATCATAATCTCCCAAAGTACCTAGTTTACATTAGGGTTCACTCTTGGTGTTGTACATTGTATGCGTTTGAAAAAATTGCATTGAAATTAATCTATCAATATTATGATACAGAGAATTTTAGTGCCCAAACAATCCTCTTGCTCCACCTATTCATCCCTCCCTCTCCCAATCCATGGCAATCACTAATCTTTACAGTGTCTCCGTAGTTTTATGTTGACAGTGAAATCATACAGTACATAGCCTTTTCAGATTGGCTTCTTTCACTTAGTAATATGCATTTAAGTTTTCTCCATGTCTTTTCATGGTTTGATAGCTCATTTCTTTATAGCACTGAATAACATTTCATTGTCTAGATGTACCACAATTTACATATCTATTCGCTTGAAGAACATTTTGGTTGCTTCCAATTTTTGGCAATTATCAATAAAGTTGCCATAAATGTCCATGTGCAGTTTTGTGTGGATGTAAATTTTCAACTTCTTTGGGTAAATACCAAGGAGCAGATTTGCTGGGTCATATTGTAAGAGTATGTTTAGTTTTGAGCCAAATTTGTTTCACAGTGGCTGTACCATTTTGCATTCTCACTAGCAATGAATATGAGTTCTTGTTGTTCCACATCTTTGTCAGCATTTGGTATGTCAGTATCCAGATTTTACCATGCTAATGAGTGAGTAATGGAATCTCATTTTTTTTTTAAAGATTGGCACCAGAGCTAACAATTTTGCCAATCTTCTTTTTTTTCTTTCTTCCTCTTCTCCCCAAAGACCTCCCCCCACCGAGTACATAGTTGTAACTTCCAGTTGTAGGTCCTTCTCATTGTGCTGTGTGGGATGCTGCCTCAAGATGGCTTGATGAGTGGTGCCATGTCCATACCAAGGATCCGAACCAGGGAAACCCCGGGCTACCAAAGCAGAGTGCGTGAACTTAACCACTTGGCCATGGGGCCAGCCCCTCATTGTTGTTTTAATTGGTACCTCTTTGATGATATATAATGCAGAGCATCTTTATATATGCTTATTTGCCATCTCTCTCTCCCTCTTTCTCACTCTCTATATATGTATGTACATATATATACATTTTTTTGGTGAGGTGTCTGTTAAATTCTTTTGCCCATTTTTAATGGGGTTGTTCATTTTTTTTGTTGAATTTTTGAAGTTCTTTGTATATCTTGAATAACTGTCCATCAGATGTGTCTTGTGCAAATATTTTCTTTCATTCTGTGGCTTGTTTTCTCATTTAGTTAACATTGTCTTCGACAGAGCAGAAGTTTTTAAATTTAATGAAGTCTAGCTTATCAATTTTTTCTTTCAAGGATCATGCCTTTGGTGTTTGTCTAAAAACATCACCATAGTTAAAGTAATCTAGGTTTTCTCCTATGTTATCTTCTAGGACTGTTATAGTTTTGTATTTTATATTTATATCTGTGATCCATCTTGAGTTAATTTTTATAAAAGGTATAGGATCTGTGTCTAGATATTTTTATTTTTTGTGGGGATTTCCAGTGGTTCCAGCACCATTTTTGAAAAGACTATCTTTGTTCCACTGTGCTTCTTTTGCTCCTTTGTCAAAGATCAATTGACTATATGTGCGTCTATTTCTGGGCTATCTATTCTGTATTATTGATATATTTGTCTATTCTTTCAACAATACCACATTTTTCATGATTACTGCAGCTTTATGTAAGTCTTGAAGTAATGTGGTGTCAGCCCTCCCAATTTGTTCTTTTCCTTCGATATTCTGTTGGCTATTCTCGGCCTTTTGTCTCTTCATTTAAATTTTAGAATCAGTTTGTCAATATCCACAAAATAACTTGCTGGGATTTTGATTGACATCTCATTGACTTTATAAATTAAGTTGGGAAGAAATGACATTTTATCAATATTGAGTCTTCCTATAGGTGAACGTGGAATAGCGCTCCATTTATTTAGTTCTTCCTTGATTTCTTTCATCACAATCATGCTTATTCTCATATAGATCTTGGATATATTTTATTAGATTTAAACATAGTATTTTATTTTTTTATGTCCTAAGGTAAATGATGCTGTGTTTTTAATTTCAACTTCCACTTGTTCATCGTTGGTATATAGGAAAATGTTTGACTTTTGCTCCTTAACCTTGTGTCGTGCAACCTTGCTATAATTGCTTATTAGTGCCAGGAGACATTTTTGTTGGTTCTTTCAGATTTTCAGATTTTCAGATTTTAGATGATCATGTCATCTTCAAACAAAGACAGTTTTATTTCTTCTTTCTCAATTTGTACATACTTTTTTCTTGCCTTATGGCATTAGTTAGAACTTCCAGGATGAGGCCAAAAAGGAGTGGTAAGAGTAGACATCCCTATCTTTTTCCTAATCTTAGTGGGAAAGCTTCTAGTTTCTCACTAAGTATGATGTTAGCTGTAAGTTTTTTGTAGATGTTCTATATCAGGTAGAGGAAGTTACCCTCTATTCCTATTTTCCTGAGAGTTTTTATGATGAATGGGTGTTGGATTTTGTCATATGCTATTTTTTGCATTTATTGATATGATTGTGCTATTTTTCTTTAAGCTGTTGATGTGATGAGTTACAATAATTAATTCTGAATCTTGAACCAGCTTTGCATACCTGGGATAAATTCCACTTGGTTATGATGTATAATTGTTTATATTGTGGGATTTTGTTTGCTAATACTTGAGGATTTTCGCATATATGTTTATCACAGATTTTGGGTTGTAATTTTCTTTTCTTGTAGTGTCCTTGTCTGGTTTTGGTATTAGGGTAATAATAGCCTTGCAAAATGACTTTGGAAGTGTCCCTCCTTTTGTTTTTTGGAAGAGTTTGAGAAGGATTGGTATACATTCTTCTCTAAATGTTTCATAAAATTCACCAGTGATGGTATCTGGTCCTGAAATTTTCTTTGTTGGGATGTTTTTGGTTATTGATCCATTCTCCTTACTAGTAATCAGTTGGTTGAGATTTTCTATTTCTTCATGATTCAGTCTTGGTAGGTTGTATGTTTCTAGGAATTTATACCTTTCTTCTAGATTTTCCAAGTTGTTGCCATACAATTTTTCATAGTAATCTCTTTAGATCCTTTGTATTTTGGTGGTAACATCTTCTTTTTCATTTACAATTTTATATATTTGAAATGTCTCTTGTTTTTTCCTGGTAAGTCTAGCTAAAGTTATATCTATTTATTCATCTTTTCAAAAACCAGCTTTCAGCGTCATTGGTCTTTTAAAATGTATTTTTGACTCCATTTTATTTATTTCCATTCTTATCATTGTTATTTCCTTCCTTCTATTACCTTTGGGCTTTGTTTGTTCTTCTTTTTCTAGTTCATTGAAGTGTGAAGTTTGTCGTTCATTTGGGACTTTTGTTTTTTCCTAATGTAGGCATTCATAACCATGAACTTAATTCTTAGAACTGCATTTGCTTCATTCTCATAAATTTTGGTATGCTGTATTTCCATTATCATTTGTCTCAAGGTTTTTTTTTTTATTTCTCTTATGTTTTTTGCTTTGACCCATTTGTTGTTTAGTAACATGTTGTTTAATCTCCACATATTTGTAAATTTTCCAGTTTTCTTCTTGTTACTGATTTTGAGTTTCATACCGTTGCAATTAGTAAAAATGCTTGATATGATTTCAATTTTCTTAAATTTATTAAGGTTTGTTTTTGGCCTAACATATGATCTATCCTGGAGAATGTTCCATGTGAACTTGAGAAGAAGGTCCATCTTGTCTAACATGTCAGTTATGATCAAAGTTTTCCTATTGATTTTTTGCCAGAATGATGTATCCATTGGTGAAAGTGGTGTATTAGTGTCCCCTACTAATATTTATTACTGTCTATTGCTCCTTTTAGATTTGCTAATATTTGCTTTATATATTTAGATGTTCCTATCATGGGTGCATAAATATTTACAAATGTTATATTCTCATGTCAAATTGATCCTTTTATCATTATATAATGACCTTCTTTGTCTCTTATTACAGTCCTTGTCTTAGTCTATTTTGTCTGCTATAAGCATAGCTATTTCAGCTTTCTTTTGGTTTCCACTTGCATGGAATACCTTTTTCCATCATGTCACTTTCAGTCTGTGTGTATCCATATATCTGAAGTAAGTCCCTTGTAGGCAGCATATAGATGGGTCTTATTTTTTTCTTTATCCATTCAGCCACTCTATGACTTTTATTTGGGGAATTTACTCCATTTACATTTAAAGTAATTATTAATAAGTATGTACTTATTGCCATTTTGTTAATAGCTTTCTGGCTGTTTTGTAATTCCTCTATTTCTTTCTTTTTCTCTTGCTCACTTTCTTTGTGATTTGATAATTTTCTGTAGCGGTATGCTTAGATTCCTTTCTCTTTTACTTTTGTGTATCTACTATAAAATTTTGCTTTTTGGTTACCATGAGGCTTACATAAAATGACTTATATTTATAACAGTCTGATTTAAGTTGATAATAACTAAAGTTTAAGCACATTGTAAATGTCTACATTTTTACTCTCCTCATCAAAGTTTTAAGTTTTTGATGTCACAGTTTAGAACTTTTCATCTTGCATATCCATTAACAAATTATTGCAGTCATAGTCTTCTTACTATTTTTGTCTTTTAACCTTTATAAGTGATTAACCTACCACCTTTGCAGCATTAGACTTTTTTGAATTTTACTATGTATTTACTTTTACCATGATACCTATACTTTCATGTTTTCCTTTTACTAATTAGCACCCTTTTGTTTCAGCTTAAATAATTCCCTTTAAGATTTCGTGTAAGACCAGTCTAGTAGTAATGGACTCCTTTAGTTTTTGATTGTCTGTAAAACCTTTATCTCTCTTTCAATGCTGTAGGACAATTTGCTGGGTAGAACGCTCTTTGTTGATAGTTGTTTTCTTATGGTCCTTCCTTCTAACCTTCAAAGTGTCTGCTGAAAAATCTGCCAATAGTGTTATAGTGGTTCCATTGTATGTAGAAATCTGTTTTTCTCTTGCTGCTTTTAAGGTTCTTTTCTCTTCTTTAACTTTTGGCAATGATTATAATGTGTCTTGGAGTGGCTCTCCTTGGTTTCATCTTGTTTGCAACTCTATAGGCCTGCTGAATCTGATATTTATTTTCTTCCCCAGTTAGAGAAGTTTACACCCAATATTTCTTTAAATAGGTTTTCTGCCCCATTTTCTTCCTCTTCTCATCTGTGACCTCTAGAATCTGAATGTTGTTCCACTTGATATAAGAGTCCCATAAGTCCCTTAAGCTATCTTAACTGTCTTTTATTCCTTTTTTTTTTTTTTGCTGTTCTAACTGGATGAATATTACTGCCCTGTCTTTGAATTCACTTATCCTTTCTTCCACTTCATCCAGTCTGCTGTTTAACCTCTCTATTGTATCCTTCAGCTCTGTGATTTCTATTTGCTACTTTCTTATATTTGTCTATCTTTTTGTTGAAATTCTTACTATTTTATTCACTGATATCCTGACATCAGAGAGAATTTTTATGACCATTATTTTAAACTCTTCACCAGGCACGGAACTTATCTCCATTTAATTAATGTCTTTTTCTAAGTATTTATCTTCTTCTTTTGTTTGGAACATATTCCTTTGTTTCTTCATTTATCTTGACTCTCTGTGTTGGTGTCTATGCAGTAGACAAAAAAAAACCTTTTTTCCAAGTCTTGAAGGAGTGCTTCATCTAGGAGATGAGCCCTATCATTCCACATCATTCTAACTCTTGGTTGTCTCTCAAAACTTTGTGATTGTCCTAGAAACCTATTTTCTTCTTAATGGGTCCCCAAACATTGAGGTTGTGCCAAGACCTGTCAATGTCCCCAAAGAGAAGTTCTCCATCATCACCTAGATTCAGGCGGCTTGGAAGACAGACCTTCAGGTCGCAGCTTTCAAAATATGCAAATGTACCTCTGTCAGGGGAAGACTGGAAGATGGGCGTTTTGTCTGCTCTCTCTGTGCTGAGCCCTGGGGTAGTAGCCAGTTAAGAACTGCTTCTTTGTTTTCTACCTTCCTGTTAAACTCATGAATACAAACTCTACTGGCCACCAGAGCCAGGGTATTAAAGCATGTGTTCTCTGGGTGGCAGTTACAAAAGCCAGGACACAAGCTCCTTCGTTGGAGACATGACAACCTGGGGTGGGGCAGAGGGAAATTGTGAAGATAGTGCCTGCCAGCCTACCCAGTCTCTGGAGATAATTTTATTAGGCCTCTAGATGTGTATTTACTTAGAAGTCTGCCCCTCAGGGGACAGGTTTGAAGATAAGCTAATAGACTTGTTTCACAGAAAAACTGGGAGGGGGGAGCATTTCATTCTGCTGTCTCTGTGCTGTGCCCTGGAGGTTAGTTGGTTAAGAATTGTTTCTCTGTTTGTTACAGTTCTTTGGGACCCATGAACAGAAGCTCCACTGACCAATAGAGCCTTGGGATGAAGTGGTGTCCCCTTGGTGGCAACCACAGAACCTGGGGCACATGTGTACAAACTCATTTCTGGGAGATACCTATGACCTGGAACTTGGCAAAAGGAGAGTGCAAAGATGAACATTGCTGGTGTCTTTGAAGAGTATTTCAATAGGCCCTTAGATGTGTGTTAAATTAGATACCTGTAACTCCGGCCAAAGCTTTAAGAAAAGCAAATAAACAGCTTTTATAGAAAGACTAGGCATTTCAATCAGCTACATCTGCACTGAGCCCTTGGGTATAGCAATGGTGAGTCCATGTAAAGTCTTTAAGAACTGTTTCTCAGTTTGCTATAGCTTTGTGGGTCTTGTGGACCCAAGCTCAGTTGGCTTTCAAAACTAGCTATTTTGGGGGCTCATCTCTGCAGTACAAGTCTTAAAAGTTGGGGAGCCCAATGTGGGATTCAAACACTTTGCTCCTCAGGGAGAAGCTCATAGTTGTGAGTTCCCTTTTGATTGTGGGTCACTATGCTACAGGTGGGTTTATGGCAAGATTGTGTCTTAGTCTCTCCTACCCATTTCAATGTGGTTTTATTTTTCATTAACCTGATGTGTAGAAGTTGCTCAGCTAATTTTTGGGTTTCTTTCAGAGAAAATTGTTCCATATGTAGCTGTAGATTTAGTGTGTCCCTTGGAGGGGGTGAGTTCAGGATCTTCCTACATTGCCATCGTGAACTAAAACCTAATAGTGTTTTTAAAGATTTTATTTTTCCTTTTTCTCCCCAGAGGCCCCTAGTACATAGTTGTACATTCTAGTTGTGGGTCTTTCTAGTTGTGGCATGTGGGACGCTGCCCCAGCATGGCCTGATGAGTGGTGCCATGTCCACGCCCAGGATCTGAACTGGCGGAACCTTGGGCTGCCGAAGTGGAGCATGTGAACTTAACCACTCAGCCATGAGGCTGGCCCATAATAGGGTTTTTTATTGAATTCTTTAGGCATTTCTATGTATAAGACAATGTCATCATGTCATTTGTGATTATAAACAGTTTTACTTCTTCCATTCCAATTTGGATGCTTTTTATTTATTTTTCTTTTGTAAGTGCTCTGGTTAGAACTTACAGTACAATGTTGAATAATACTGGTGAGAGTAGGCATTCCTGCCTTGTTCCTGATAGCAGGAGGAAAGCTTTGTCTTTCACCATTGAGTATGATGTTAGTTGTCAATTTCTCATAAATGCCCATTGTCAGTTTGAAGAAGCTCCTTTCTGTTCCTAGTTTAGTGACTGTTTTTTAATCAGGAAGTATACTGTATTTCATCCATTAATTGAGGTGATCATGTGGCTTTTTTCCCCTCATTCCATTAAGGTAATGTATTAAATAATTTTATTTTTGTATGTTGAATTACTATTGCATTTCTGGGATAAATTCCACATTGCCATGATGTATAATCACCTAATATGCTACTGGATTTGGTCTGCTAGTATTTTGTTGAAGACTTTTGTATCTATATTCATAGAGGAACTTAGTTTATAGTTTTCTTTCTTCTGATGTATTTGTCTGGTTTGGTATTCAGGTAATGCTGGGCTCATAGAATGAGTTAGGAAGTATCCTCTCCTCTTCTGTTTTATGGAAGAGTTTGAAAATGATTGGTGTTAACTACTTTTTAAATGTTTGGTAGAATTTAACAGTGAAGCCATCTGGTCCATGACTTTTCTTTGTTGTGAGGTATTTGATTATTGATTCAATCTCTTTAAGAGTTACATGATTTTTTCAGGTTTTTTATTATTTCTTGATTTAACTTTGGTTGTAAGTATGCTGCTAGGAATTTGTCTATTTCATCCAGGTTATCAAATTTGTTGGAATAAAATTTTTATAGTATTCTCTTTTTATAATTTATATTTCTGTCAAATAAGTAGTGATATCCTTTTTATTTTTGATTTTAGTAAATTGAGTCTTCTCTGTTATTTGCTTTATCCATCTACTTAAACGTTTGTTACTTCTGTCAGTCTTTTCAATGAAATATTTTTAACTTTATTTATTATCTCCATTGTTTTCTTTATTTCTTTTACATCTACTCTAATCCTTATTACTTTCATCATTCTGCTAGATTTAAGTTTGGCTAGCTCTTATTTTTCCAGTTCCAGAGGGTGCAAAGTGAGGTTAATGATTTGGGATCTTCTTTTTTTCTTTACCGTAAACATTTGCAGCTGTACATTTCTTCTGAGCAAGGCTTTCACTTTATCGCATAGGTTTTGGTATATTGTGTTTTGGTTTTCATTTGTTGTAAAATTTTTCTATTTTCCTTGCCATTTCTTCTTTGACTCAGTTATTTAAGAACGATTTTTTTTAATTTCCACATATTTGTCAATTTTCCACTTTTTTAAAATTTATTTCTAGTTTTATTCCATTTTGGTCAGAGAAAATACTTTGTACAATTTAATCTTATAAATTTATTGAGACTTGTTTTACAGCCTAAGATGTCATCTATCCAGAACAATGCTTCACATTCATTGCTGCTGTTTTGTATGTATTTGTTAAGTCTTGTTATTTTATATTGTCTTTCAAATACTCTATTTTCTTATTGATCTTTCTTATTGCTATAGCCAAGTTAAAAGAGGATAGTGTAGGCTACTACTGTTATTATATAACTTCCTATTTCTTCATTCACTTCAGTCAACTTTTATTCCATATATCCTGGAGTTCTGTTGTTAGGTGCATATATGCTTATAATTGTTATATATTCTTAATGAATAGGCCCTTCTGTCAAGGTGTAACGTGCTTCTTTTTCTCTTGCAAAGTTTTCTGACTTACTTAAATTCTATGTTTTCTGATATTAGTATAGCCAAATCAGGTCTTTTTTTTTACTTTTAGTATGGAATATCTTTTTCCAAAATTTTACTCTTAACTTACATGTTCAATCATTACATTTAAAATTTAACCTTAGCCTTTACTTCCTGCTTAAGTGGATCATAAAGGTCAGGAAGAAAGATAAAGGCTTAGAGTCTTCTCAGACCTTTTGTGAACATGCTCCCTCTGGCACTAGCAACTAGCACCAGGAGTGTGAGCTGTTATTCCCATAATCAGTATCTATCTGGGGTTTGGGGGAAGGCAGGCAGACAATTTAAAAGCCATAGTACTCTTTTATCATAAAATATCAGCTTCTTCTTTCAGCTTCTTCTTTCACCAAGCCTACCTTTAGTTCTTTTAAGTTTTTAATTAGATTCCAGAGCTCAGCAAAACCAGATTCTGGCAGTCCTTGCCAGTTAATTAATTGCTTTTAGGGATGGACCAAGACCTGGAATTCCCTACTCCAATGTTTCTGATGATGTCACCAGCTTTATTCTGCTATTATTATTATTATTATTATTATTTTAATGAGGAAGATTGGCCCTGAGCTAACATCTGTGCCAATCTTCCTCCACTTTGTATGTGGGATGCCACCACAGCATGGGTCAAGTGAGATTTATTTCAGAGATATAAAGCTCAGATGCTAATCTTTAAAAGAAAAAGAAAAATTACATGGTTTTATCAATTGATGCAGAAAAAACTTTGACAAAATTCAACACTTTCATGATTTTAACAAATCTTTAAGCAATTTCAGAAAGCAGAAATCTTCAACTTGATAACCTGCATCTACAAAAAATATATAGGTGACATCAAACAATAACAAAACATGACTACCCTTAAAATGTGAACAAAATACAAATGTCCACTATAACAATATTTATCTTACATTGGAGGTATACCCACTGCAAGAGGGCAAGAAAAAGAAATAAAAGAAGTCCAAATTGCAAAGGAAGACATAAAATGGTCATTATTTGCACATGGCAATCATTGTCTACATATAAATTCCAAGTAGTCTAACAAAGCGTGTCTTAAATTTTTCAGCGAGTACTCCAAGGTTGCAGGAGACAAGATCAGTATGCAAAAATTAATCACATTTCTGTATACCAGCAATGAACACACGAAAACCAAAATTAAAATCATGGTACCATGTTCAGTTGTGGTGAGAAAATTAAATAGTTAGGCATAAACTTAATAAAATGTGCATAGGATCTGTATGTTGAAACTTACAAAATGCTAATGAAATAAATCACAGAAGACCTAAATATGTAGAAAAATATACCATGTTTGAGGATTCAAATACTAAACATAGTAAAGATGCCAATTTTCCCAAATTAATCTATAACTTTAATTGCTTTCAAAATCCCAGAAAGGTTTTGTTTTTGTTTCTTTACATAGACTGGCTTATTCTAAAGTTATATGAAATGGCGTAGACCCAAGAATTGTGAGAACAATCTGAAAAAGTAGAATAAAGGGGGAGAAACCACTCTACCTGATATAAGGCTTACTATATAGCCACAATAACCAAGACACTGTAGTATTGATTGAGGGATAAACACATAGATCAATGAAACACAACAGATTCATCTAGAAATAGACTTATGAAGAAACACTGAATTGATTATTTACAAAGACTTATAAAGAGTTCAATGGAAGAAATATAGTCCTTTCAACAAATGGTGCTAAAACAATTGGACTTCCATAGCAAAAGAAAACAAAAATTTAGAACTAAATCTCACATGATATATAAAATTTAACTCAAATTCAATCATGAAATTTAAAGTAAAACATAAAACTATCAAACTTTTAGAAGAAAAATTTTGATAACTAGGACTAGGCAGAGTTTTTAGATTTTACACCAAAAGCATGGTGAAAAAAATAAATAATTGATCAGTTTGGACTACAGCACGATCAATAAAAGGAATAACTGATAAGTTTGGACTTTAGCAAAATTTTCAACTAACTGTGCAATCATATTTGAAGAGAATAAAAAGACAAGCTAGGCTTATTCTCTGGGCCCTCACTCTCTGATCTGTCTCTGGGCCTCTCACTCTCTTATCCTCTCACATTGTGGGCTTCTCATTCTCTAAGCCCCTCACTCTCTGGTCCCCTCATTCTGTAGGCCCTTCATTCTCTTGGCCCCTCAGTCTCTGGTCCCCTCAATCTCTGATCCTTTCACTCTCTGGGCCCCTCAGTCTTACATCCTTCACTCGGTGGGCCTCTCACTATCTGGGCCCCTCTCTCTCTGATCCTCTCACTCCCTAGGCCCCCCACTCTCTGGGTCCCTCACCCTCTGTTTCCCTTAGTCTCTGGGCCCCTCACTCTCTTACCCCCTCACACACTGACCCCTCTCTCTCTGGGACTTCACTCTCTGAACCCCTTACTATCTGGGCCCTTAACTCTCTGACCCCCTCATCCCCTGATCCCATCTCTCTCTGGGCCCCTCACTCTCTTACCCCCTCACATTGTGGTCCCCCAATCTCTGGGCCCTCCACCTATGATTCCCTTACTCTCTGGGCCCCTAACTCTCTGCTTCACTGATTTTCTATTCCCCTCACTCTCCGGGGCCCATCAGTCTCTGATGCACACACTCTGTAATATCCTCACTCTCTGATTCCCTCACTCTCTGATCCTCTCTTTCTCTGAGCCCCTCACTCTTTGGGACCATGACCATCTGATCCCCTCACTGTCTGGGCCCCTCAATGTCTTGACCCCTCACACTCTGACCCTTCACTATCAGATGCCCTCACTCGCTAGCCTCTCATTCTCTGATCTCCTCACTATCTGCCTCCAAACTCTCTGGGCCGCTTATTCTCAGATCCCCTCACTGTCTGGGCCCTTCACTCAATGGGCCACTCACTTTCTGATCCCCTCACTCACTGCTCCTTTCACTCTCTAGTAGCCTCATCCTCTGATTCTCCTCACTCTCTGGGCCACTCACTCTCTATTCCCCTCACTCTCTAAGCCCATCACTCTCTGATCCCTGCAATCTCTAATCCTCTAACTCTCTGATTCCCTTACTCTCTCATTCCCTCACTCTCTGATCTCTCACTCTCTGATTCCCTAATTCTCTGGGCCCTCACTGTCTGAGCCCCTCACTCTCTGGGCCCCTCACTCTCTGATCCCCTCAGTCTTTGATTCCCTCAATCTTTCCCCCCACACTGTCCTATCCCCTTGCTCTGTGGGACCCTCACTCTTTGGCCCCAGACTCTCTGACCCCTCACACTCTGATCCCCTTACTCTCAGGGCCCCTCACGCTCTGGCCCCTCACTCTCTAGCCACCCATTCTCTGTTCCCCTCACTCTCTGTTCCCCTCACTCACTGGCCTCCTCACTCTTTGGGCTCCTTACTCTCTGATCCCCTCACTCTGTGGGCCCCTCACTCTCTGTGAGACTCACTCTCTGGGCCCATCACACTCTGATCCACTCACCCTCTGATATCCTCACTCTCTTGCCCCCTCACTCTCTGGCCCACCACTCTCTGTGCCCTTTAATCCCCTCACTCTCTGGGACTCTCACTGTCTGTTTCCCTGACTCTCTGATCCAATCACTCTCTGATCACTTCAATCTCTGGGCTCCTCACTCTTTGGCCCCTCATTCTCGGATCCACTCACTCTCTGATGCCATCACTTCTTTGGCCCTTCCCTCTCTAGCCTCTCACTCTCTGATCCACTCTGTGGGCCTCTCTCTTTCCGGGTCCCTCACTGTTTGTTCCCCTCACTCTGTGTGCCTCCTACTCTGTGGGCCCCTCACTCTTTGGCCCTCTCACTCTCTGATAACCTCAGTCTCTGATCCCCTCACTATCTGGGCCCTCCCTCTCTCTGGGCCCCTCATTAAAGGAATAAAAAAAGACAAGCTAGGGCCTGACCCCATGGTCTAGTTGTTAAGTTCAGTGCTCTCCTTTTCAGGGGCCCAGGTTTGCAGGCTTGGATCCACAGCACAGACCTACACCACTCATCAACCATGTTGTGGAAGCAACCCACATATAAAATGGAAGAAGTTTGGCACAGATGTTAGCTGAGGCATTATCTTCCTTAAGGAAAAAAAGAGGAAGATTGGCAACAGATGTTAGCTCAGAGTTAATCTTCCTCAACAAAAAAATAAATAAATAAATAAAAATAAAAGACCAGCTATAAACTGGGAGAAAATATTTCTAAACCACATATTTGACAAGGGATTATTTTCTAAGTTTATTTTATTAAATTATCAACACTCAACAGTAAAAAAAAAAAAAGAGCAAATGATCCAAGTGTAATATGAGAAAAAGACATGAAGGAATATTTGACAAAAATGTTATAAAGATGGCTAATGAGCACATGAAAAGTTGGTCAACTTACACATTTCTATACAGTAACAGTGAACTAGCAGAAAGAGAAATTAAGAAAACAATCACTTTTATAATCACAACAAAAAGAATAAAATAACTAGGAAGAAATTTAACCAAGGTGAAAGACTTACACACTGAAAGTTATAAGACATCATTGGAAGAAACTGAAGAAGACATAAAGAAATGAAAATATATTCCATGCTCATGTATTGGAAGAATACACATAATTAAAATGTCCATATTACCTAGAGCAATATACAGATACAATGCCATCCCAGTAGAATCCCAATGACATTTTCCACAGAAATAGAATGAAGAGTTCTAAAATTTATATGGAAAGACAAAAGACTCCGAATAGCTGAAGCAATCCTGAGAAAAAAGAACGAAGCTGGAGGTATCACACTCCCTGATTTCAAAATATACTACAAAGCTATAATAATCAAAACAGCATGGTACTGGCAAAAAAAACAGACACACAGATCAATGGAACAGAACTGAGAGCATAGAAATAAACTCACATATTTATGAACAGCTAATTTTTGAAAAAGGGACCAAGGACATAAAATGGAGAAAGGAAGTCTCTTTAATAAATGATACTGGGAAAAGGGGACAGCCACATGCAAAAGAATGAAAGTAAACCATTCTCTTACATCATCCACAAAAATTAACTCAGTATGGATTAAAGACTTGACGGTAAGACCTGAAACCACAAAACTCGTAGAACAAAATATAAGCAGTACACTCATTGACATCAGTCTCGGCAGTATCTTTTTGAATACAGCGTCTAGTCAGGCAAGGGAAATAAACAAAAAAAATACAAATTGGACTATATTAAAGTAAAAAACTTCTGCATGGCAAAGGAAACCATCAATGAAACAAAAAGACAACCCATCAACTGGGAGAAAATATTTGGAAATCATATATCTGATAAGGAGTTAATTTCCAAAGTATTTAGGAAACTCATACAATTCAACTACAAAAAAATGAAAAACTTGATCCAAAAATGAGCAGAATATATGAATAGACATTTATTTAAAGAAGATACACAGATGGCCAACATGAAAAGATGTTCAATATCACTAATTATTAGGGAAATGCAAATCAGAACTCCAGTGAGATATCACCACATGCCTGTCAAAATGGCTATTACTAAAAAGACAAGAAATAACAAGTGTTGGAGAGGATGTAGAGAAAAGGGACTCTTCATAAACTGTTGGTGGGAATGCAAACTAGTGCAGCCACTATGAAAAATAGTATGGAGATTTCTCAAAAAGTTAAAAATAGAAATACCATATGATCCAGCTAGTCCACTTCTGGGTATTTATCCAAGGAACTTGGAATCAACAATCCAAAGAGATTTATGCACCCCTCTGTTCATTTCAGCATTACTCACAATAGCCAAGACTTGGAAGCAACCCAAGTGCCCATCTACATATGAATGGAAAAACTAGATGTGACATATATATACAATGGAATACTACTCAGCCAGAAAAAAAGACTTAATCATGCCATTTGCGACAACATGGATGAACCTTGAGGGTATTATGCTAAGCGAAATAAATCTGACAGAGAAAGATATATACCATATGATTTCACTGGTATGTGGAAGATAAAAAAACAAACACATAGATAAGGAGCAATAGATTGGTGGTTACCAGATAGAGAGTGGGTGGGGGTAGGGCAAAAGGGATAAAGGGACATATGTGTATCGTGACAGATGGAAAGTAGACTCTTGGTTGTGAGCACAATGCAGTCTATACAGAAGCTGAATCATAATGATGCACACCTGAAATTTACACATTATAAACCGAAGTGGCCTCAATAAAATATTTTTAAAACAATGATGGCTGACTTCACTAGAGAAATGCAAAATAAAATCACAAATAGATAACATTACACATCTATCAGAATGGCTAAAATAAAAAATAGTGACAACACCAAATGCTGGTAAGGATTCAGAGAAACCAATTAACTAAATCATTGTTCATGAGAACATAAGATGGAGCACCCAGTCTGTAAAGACTTTGACATTTTCTTACAAAACTTAACATACAATTTCTATACAAAAGCAATTGGACTCAGGCATTTATCTGAAAAAAATGAAAACATGTTCACTGAAAAACCTGTACATAAATGACATAGCTTTAAAATACACATAGCAAAATTTATCATTTTAATTATTTTTAAGTGTATAGTTCAGAAACATTAAGTATATTTACATTGTTTTGCAAACATCAGAACCATCCATCTTCACTTTTTCCATGGGGGAAAGTTGAAACTCTGTATCTTGTAAACAATAATTCCTTACTCCTCTCTCCTTGAAAGCCCTTGGCAACCTCCATTCTACTCTCTGTCTCTATAAATTTGACTACTCCAGGTACTTCATACATAACGTAGCATGTGTCAGAATTTTGTTTCTTTTTAAGGCTGTATTATAAATCAGTGTTTGTATATACCACATTTTGTTCATTCATGCATCTGTTGATGTAAAACTGGATTGCTTCTAAATTTGCCTAACGTGAATAAAGCCTATGAACATTGGTTTACAGATATCTGTTCAAAACTCTGCTTTCAATTATTTTAGGTATATACCCAGAAGTAGAATTTCTGGATCATATGTTAATTCTATGTTTAATTTTTTGAGGATTTTCCATACTGTTTTCCACAGTGGCTGCACTATTTTACATTCCCACCAGCACTGCACAGGGTTTCAATTTTTCTACATCTTCTCCAACAATGTTAACTTTAACAGACTTTTTTAGAGCAGTTTTAGCAGAAGATACAGAGATTTTCCCAATAGTCCCTAACCCCACACAGGTCTATCCATCTCCATTATCAACAGTATCAACTCTATCTACTTAACTTTACCAGAGAATTTTATGTTTTTGTATGGCTTCAAGTTACTGTCTTGTGTCCTTTCATTTCAATTTAAACAACTCGCTTCAGTATTTAGCATTTCTTGTAGGGCATATGTAGTGGTAATGAACTTCAGCTTTTTAAAAAATCTGGGAATGTCTTAATTTTCCATTTATTTTTGAAGAACTGTTTTAAACTATATAGAATTCTTGTTTGACAGTTTTTACCTTTCAGCACTTTGAATATTTAATCCCATTGTCTTCTGGCTTGCAAGAGTTCTGCTGGATTTAACCTACGTGGAGTTTGTTGAGCTTCTTGTATTTGTATATTCATATTTCCATGGCTTTTCACAAACTTGGGAAGTTTTGGGCCTTTATTTCTTCAATTAATCTTTCTGCCACTCTCTCTCTTCTCCTTATGGGATGCCTATAACACTTCCATTGGTCCTCTTAATGGTGCCCCATAAGTCCCTTAAGCTTTATTCAGTTTTCTTTGTTCTTTTTTCTTTTTGTTCCTCAGACTTGATCATTTCAATTGACCTGTCTTCAAGTTCAGTGATCCCTTTTTCTGCTTGTTCAAGTCTACTATTGAATTCTTCTAGTGGATTATTCAATTCAGTTATAATGTTTAGCTCCAGAATTTCTGTTTGGTTATTTTTAATTATTTCTTTCTCTGAAGATATTTTCATTTTTTTCATATATTGTTTTTCTGATTTCCTTTAGTCCTGTATCCATGTTTTCCTTTAGCTCTTTGAGCATATTTAAAACAGTTGTTTTAAATTCTTTTTCTAGTAAGTTTGAATCCTGTGCTTTTTTAGGGTCATTTTTCTGGAAATCAGTTTTGTTTCATTAAATGGGCTATGTTTTCCTGGCTTTTTGTAGGCCTTGTGATCTTTTGCTGAAAATTGAGTATTGAAAAACCAGCCAACTCTCTCAGTCTTTGTAGACTGGCTCTGTGTGGGTGAAGACTTTCACTAACCAGGCTGGCATGAAGGCTTCAAGTCTTCCTAGATAATTTTTCTGCCTGCATCTTCCCTGGGCTTGTGTGTGTGCTTTTTTCCAATTCCCCCCTATATGTGGCAGATTTTTATTTATGTATTTATTTTTGCAGATTTTTAATGTTTCAATTTCCCTCAAAGCCTCATCTCTATTTCTTTTCAATGCCTTAAATTTTCTATTGTATCCTTCTTCCACAATCTCTCATCCCAGGTATCCACACATCTGTAGCCCTCCTGCCATTTCACATGCCACAACATCTGCCACAGCCTTCTGCATTTTAAACCTGAGATTGAAACTATGCTGCTGATTACATCTGAGCTTTGAGTAAGTTGATACAGAGCCAGTCATTCAGGCAGCCCACAGATAGGCCAGAACATTGCAAATAAGTTCCATATTCTTCCTTCTATGCTAAAGGAAGGAACCAGGAATTGGCTTTCCTCCCCACCTTGCCCCACCAGGGAGGGATGAGGCAAGAATGAGCAAAATGCCACAAAATTTCCTATCATTTTGAGTGTGTCTTTTTCTTTTTTTGTTTTTGCTAAGGAAGACTATCCCTGAGCTAACATCTGTTTCCAGTCTTCCTCTTTTTTTGCTTGAGGAAGATTAGCCCTGAGCTAACATCTGTGCCAATATTCCTCTACTTTATATGTGTGTCACCACAACAGCATGGCTGATGAGTAGTGTAGGTCCACACCTGGGATCCGAACCCATGAATCTGGGCCACCGAATTGGAGCACACTGGTCTTACAATATTCCAGCAAAGACATGAAGAAGCAAGAGGGGATTAGTATGTATTAAGTCCCTTACAACCTGAAAGGTAAGTACTACTGTTAACCACGTTCTACAGATGAGGAAATTGAAACTCAGAGTCAATAAAGAATTTGCCTATAGACACTCTTCTAGAAAGTGAGAGAGTCAGAATTCAAACACAGGTTGATCTAACTCCAAAATTCATGCTCCTCATCATCAAGTCTGGCTCATAGAAGACATTCTTTGGGTGCTTTTGAAATGACTCAGTATCTACTAGAAACATAAATCATGAATTATGGAAGTAAACAACAGTGGAGTTTGAGCAGTAAGGATTAACAAATAGCAAATGTAGTGCAAAAACTTGATTTGTTAGAGATGGAAATACTGAAATGTCATTGCTACAACCTTCATTAAATATTTCAATCACTTTCCAAATCTTAATTAGGAGTTGAAAATGCTAAAATAAGATTAGGTATATTTAGAAAATAATCTATAAAATGTATGTCAAAAATCTCCCCAAACTGAAAATATATATTACCTTAAGGATTGAATATTTTTATACTTCTCTGAACTTATGAAATAAAAATTATTTGCATATATAATCAGACAACTTCTGGGTCTAATGTATCTCCCAGAAAATGTTGTTTCTAACAAAGTATAATAACTGTATGCATGCTCCTATCAAAGCCAGAAAATAGTGAGAATTTACTTAGTTGATATCACATACACATATAAATTGAAAACAATTATATACACACACAGACACACACATAAACCTGCACATGTATATGTGAATAAACACACACACACAAAGATATGAACCTTACAAAGCATCAAAAGAACTATTGTTCACACATAGGTCTTTCAGGCTACACTTTCTCAGAGATTTAACACATCTTTGATAAATTAAGCTTCATATGCAAAACTAAATAAAACTCTTCATCTGATACCTGGAAAAATGAAGAAAATCTTTAAGCTTTTCTCTCGGATTAAACTAGACACTTTCATTAAAAATCCTTTATGTTAGACAACGAAAAAGATTGACACAGGTCCAAAAAAACTTACTTCACATAGCCGATGGACCAAAGAATAAGGAATATGTACAGAAAAGACATACGATCCCTAGGATTAGCTTCTAAGAGTTATCCTCCACAGGTTTTGAATGTTTTACTCTCAGATTACAAGATTAGAGAATATTATTTTTTAGTTTTGTTTCATTTTTGCCACTAAGAGAAGAGATACAGTAGTCCTCCCCACTTAGCACAGGGGGAAGGGAGAATATGTTCTAAGATCCCCAGTGGATGCCTGAAACCAAGGATAATACCAAACCCTATGTATGCTATGTTTTCTTTTCTATATTAAGCACTTATCACTGTGGCCGTAACTTTTGCAGTTAGAGGTGGGACAGCAAAACTAGCAAGAATTTCTTTTTTCTCCTTCATAATTTCATGGATAGAAGATTCATTCTAACCATAGATCTTAGCAACTTCAGCATAGATTTTTTTTTTTCCTTTTCTTATTAAGCGGAGAACTTTCACCTTTTCCATTAAAGGAAGCACTTTACAGCTTCTCTTTGGCATATTCTAATTTCCAGCATCACTACTCTTGCACTCTGAGGCCATAATTAAGTAAAACAAGGGTTACTTGAACACAAACACTGCCATACTGCCACAGTCCATCTGATAACTGAGACGTCTACTAAGTGATTAATGGCAGGGTGTAGCATATACAGCGTGGATACACTGGACAAAGGGATGATTCGCCTCCTGGGCGGAACGAAGTGGGATGGCATGAGATTTCAACACGCTACTCAGAACAGCATGCAATTTATAACTTATAAATTGTTTATTTCCGGAATTTTCCATTTAATATTTTTGGACCATGGTTGATCGCAGGTAACAGAAACTGTGGAAAGCAAAACCACAAATAAAGGGACACCACTGTATGGTCCCTCTCTGTTCACATTTTACACTATAAATCAATTCGGTTAGTAGAGGTACGTGCCAAAGCATATATTACTCCAAAGCTTGATGGATGGTTCAGTTATATAAAATGACCAAAAAGGAGAGGATAATCTCTTACAATAATCAATCACTAACTATATATTAATTCTAAGTAGTAAACTGTAGCAAATAAACAAAGAAAAACTTCTTACTCAATTATGCTTCATTCACTGCTCCGAGGGAATATAAACCAGTACTTGGAAATAACAGCAGAGGTATAAATCAAAATCTTCAGAGTTTAGTAGACACTTGTGGAATAGGATAAAAAGGTGGGAAAAATTAGTATTTACTGAAAGGATTTCCCCCACAATATGGCACAATGAGAAGAAAATAATAAAAATATAAAGGAAAAACTAGAAATGTTCAGGATTTTGTTCTCATTTTATGCACATTAGGACACGGCTTTGCTGAGCTTTTCAGGATAGAGTTCACTTCAGATTTAATCTTGGTTTTTGGGAGCCATAGTTCCGCACTTAAGCATACGTTATATATAAATAAGAGAATAGAAGTTCATGAAAGTTCATTAGGGGAAAATAAGCTCAAAGATGAAATTAAAGCTGTGCTTACGAATGTGACATTTGAGAACACAGAGGAAAATTATCTCACAAGAATCAGAATAAGCTACTAGATGTTTTTGCCAAAGTCTACTTGATCTTTGAAACATTTTGAAAGAAAAGATTTGTTCTTAAAATGTTTTAATAGTTTAATTTGATAATAGACAATAATTGAATCTAAATAGTCAAACTGTCTTTGGTGAAGCATCTTAAGCATGTATTTATCAATGACAGAGCTTTAAAAAATATGTTAACCTATTGTATTTTAGTGAATTATGATCAAATTCTTCAATATAAAAATCTTACTATTGCATTTGTTTGTCAAATACAAGTACACATTTTAATATTTCTTTAGACTATTTTACTGTATTTAATATCATAAATTCACTACTCTAAGTTTTATCCTCTCCTTCACTGACAACGTCACATATGTAAAAATATGCTTTAAACTTTAATAAAAGGATATTTGTTGTAATAGATTTTGTTTCAAGTAATTAATGTATACAATATCAAAGTGAACTTTTATTTTTGTAAATTAAGGCTGCTTTTTATTTTTTATCCAATTATAGTTGACATAAAATATTATGTTACTTTCACGACATTTATATACATTATGAAGTGATCACCATGATAAGTCTATTAAACATCTGTCACCATAGAAAATTATTACTATGTTATTGACTATATTCCCTATGCTGTATATTACATCCCTGTGACTTATTTATTTTGTAATTGGAAGTATGTACCTTTTAATCTCCTTCACTTATTTCACCCAACCTCCCACCCACTCTCCTCTGCCAACCATCCGTTTGTTCTCTGTATCTTTGAGTCTGTTTCTATTTTGCTTTTTTTGTTGCTGCTAATTTGTTTTGCTTTTTAGATTCCACACATAAGGTGAAATGATCTCAGTCTGACTTATTTCACTTAGCATAATACCCTCCAGGTCCATGCATATTGTTGCAAGTGGCAAGATTTTATTCTTTTTTTGTGCCTGAGTAATATCACATTAGATATATATACCACATCTTCTTCATCCATTCATATATTGATAGACATTTAAGATGCTTCCATATCTTCGCTATTGTAAATAATGCTGCAATGAACATAGGGGTACATGTATATTTTCTAATTAGGATTCTCTTTCTCTTTTCATAAATACCCAGAAGTGGAATTGCTGGATCACTTGGAAGTTTATTTTTCATCTTTTGAGGAACCGCCATACTGTTTTCCATAACAGCTGCACCAATTTACATTCCCACCAACAGTATACAAGGGGTCCCTTTTCTCCACATCCTCGCTAACACTTATTTGTTGTCTTTTTGATGACAGCCATTCTGACAGGTGTGAGGTGATATCTCACTGTGGTTTTGACTTGCATCTCTCCGATGGTTAGTGATGTTGAGCATCTTTTCATGTGTCTCTTGGTCATCTGTATGTCTTCTTTGGAAAAACTCAGTTTCCTCCAATGTCTAGTCTAGTCATGTCTTCTGCCCATTTTTTAATTGGGTTGTTTGTTTTCTTGATATTGAGTCGTATGAGTTTTTTATGTATTTTGGATATTAACCGCTCAGCAGATATATCATTTGCAAATATCTTCTCCCATTCAATGGGTTGCCTTTTCATTTTGCCAATAGCTTATTTTGCTCTGCAAAAGCTTTTTAGTTTGATGTAGTCCCATTTTATTTTTGCTTTTGTTGCTCTTAACATTGCTTTTCAGTTAAAGATATTTAATGCTACAAACTATGACACTTTGAACATTACTTCGTACTTTCATGATTTATTAATTTCAAATTTGTATTCAATCCTATAATTTCCATGCAGTATGTTTGCATAAATGTCCTAATAATTGGTTATTACTGCACATTTTCAAATAAACTCTATTTACATATGCTATATTTATTACCCATTTTACATTTATTTTTGAAATCATCACATTCTTAAAGAAACTTTAGCTGTGCTTGTGACAGTGATTTTTGCTGAATTCAAAACTGTTTAATTTACTAATGACAACTACCCTTTTGTGAACAATACCTTTATCCAGAGTGCACTGGATATACTTTGTACCAAAACAAAAGTTATCTTTCTCAAAGTGGAATTAGGTATCTAGGTAGGCAGCTGGAGCACAGCAGGCTACATTACTGTGAGAGGAGAGAGGATTTTGACAATTGAAACTGGGCTAATTCCTCTATGCTTGTATAAAGCTGACAAAATGCAGGACCTCAGTGTTTATGACAGTAAATGAGAAGCACTCAAGCTGTCAAACTTCAGGGAATTCGATTTATCTACACACTTCAGAGGCTAAATAAACTGTGATGTGTTCTAAAAATATGGAGCAAGAAGTGAAGTGACTAATTTAATAGCATTTTGTTATAATAAATGCTTTTCATGATTTTTTAAAATTCTACTGTTAAAAAATATTTCCAAGCCCCAGTTTATGGCCCATAGTCATAGTGCTTTGTTGATCTGGCTACATGAAGATTCGCTATATAAATATTAGAGAGTTAAGTAAATAACTATTGCCAACCCATGCATGTAACATAGTCATTCACTAAGATGAAAAACAAAGCAAAACTATCCAATATCTGATTATGTGATATGGAAAACATGCAAAGAGAAACCAAAGGTGAAAGAGCCCAGACTTCAGCACAATGCCAAAGTATAGTGAGAAAACAATATGTTTCTGGGATTTTCTTTCAAAGAAAAATGAAAAGCAGTGGAAGTAGTTGACTCTGATAGAAAGGATGGTGATCTAGGCAAAAAAGTTTGGGCCAGCCCCGATTGCCTAGTGGTGATGTCCAGCACATTCTGCTTTGGAAGCCTGGGTTCGGTTCCTGGGTGCAGACCTACACCGCTCTGTTAGTGGTTGCTGTGCTGGTGGCCCACGTACTAAAAAGTAGGGGAAGATTGACATGGATGTTAGCTCAGGGTGAGTCTTCCTCAGCAAAGAAAAAAGTTTCATCCTTCTGTGCTATCCAAATTCTTAAAAATAATTGTGTCTGTGAAGTTTTTAAATTGATAAAGCTTTTGAAATTGCCATTATGTATTCCAAATTTCTTTTGAGAATTCCGAATGAAAATAAAATACCAATTATCAAAATGCCCACCTAATTAGATATGTTTTTAATGTCCAAAGTAATACAATTCAATCTTTTTAAGTTTTACTAATGATATATGAGTGCAAAAACTTGTGTAAAATACTCTTTCACCATATGTTCCCTTGAAACATGATTTTCCTTCTTCTTAAATGTATTTTCTAGATCTCTTCCTCTCAGCAGTTTCAGAAAAGATTGCTAAGGGTCGAATATTACTTACCACAAAAAGCTAAAAAATTTCTATTTATTTACAACTAGAAACCAGACTAATCCTTTTTCATCACATTGATCAGATGAACCAGAAATTATCAAAAGAATCCGATCCTTCTGCCATGGTTCCTATTAATTTGAATGTGATAAATGATCAGTTAAGCATTGACCAAACTGAAGTTGAATCTTTAACAATCCAAGAGGATGGGCAAGTAGAGGACATAAAAGCAATGGGATGGTGATGGAAGAAAGGAGCAGTTTTTAAAAACGTGTACTCAAATGTTCATAACAGTTTTATTTTTAATCACCAAGAACTGGAAACAATCAAATGTCTTTCAATAGGTGAGTGGTTAAATAAATTTTGTACATGCATATCACGGGGGTACCACAATAAAAAAGGAACACACTATTGATATGAGCAACAACTTGGATGAATCCCCAAGGAATTTTGCTAAATGAAAAAAGTCAATTCGAAAAACTTACATATTGTATATCCCATTTATGAGCGTGGGGGCTGGAGGCAGTTGAGTGTAGTTATAAAAAGGCAGCAAGAGGAATCTGTGGTGATTGAACTGGTCTATATCTTGACTATGGTGGTGATCAAACAGCCCCACACATATGATAAAATTGCATAGAAGTAAATATATACATGGGCACACACACAAATGAACGTATGTAAAACTGGGGAAAGCTGAACAAAATTAATGGATCATAACAATGTCAAAATCCTGGTTGCTATATTATACTACAATTTTGCAAGATGTTATCATTGGAGGAAACTGGGTGAAGGGTACACAGGATATCTCTGTATTATTTCTTTCAACTGTATGTAAATCTACAATTCAAAATAAAATATTTTTAAATATCTCTGAGAAAGGAAAGCAAAGTGCATGATTCAGGGTTTTTAAATTGTACTGTTCTATGTTAGCTTTAATTTCTAGTCAAAGTGTGGACTAAATTAAAGTATTTCATTTTTATTTTAAATCAGGTTGGGAGTGAACTATAGCTAATAGCTACAAAACACTTCAAACATGAATTTGAAAAAGAATTAATCATTTAAAATAGTCTCACCTCAGGAATTTTCTTCAAACTATTGGATGTAAGTCAATGAGCACTGTTGGTGTGTTTATTGTTAATGAGTGTTCGGTAAGGTTAGCTAGGTACCAGTCATGCATTATTATTATCTCATTCTTATAGGAACTCTATGAAACAGTAATTAGTTTTGTCTATATTAAGTAGATGAGAAAATTGAGGCTCTGAAAAGCTGAGGAATTTGTTCAAAAGTTTTCAGGTAATTAAGTGGTGGATTTGAAATTCTAACTTAGGTCTGTCTGACTCAATACAGATCTCTTGACTACTATGCTTTAATGTCAATGCCATGCTCTACCCATTGGAAAACTTTCTAAGGAAAACCATTTTTCTTTTCTATAATTAAGCATAAAACTATGGTGATGCAGCGGGGGGAAAAATTTGTGAGTATCTTGTCAAATGCTCATATGTTTTGTGATCTACCTTCCAGATAATTATTCAAGCATAGAGTGGGTTAATGACAGTAAATTTTATAATGGGAAATATGTTAGTATCAAATTCATAACTATAGCGCTGTATAAAGCCATAGCTTTTAAGATAATCAGATGAAAACATAATAAATAACAATATCAGTTACCAAATTAAGCACAGGTGGTTTGTCAAAGCTGAACCATTACCTGAAAGCTAGACACCAGTTTTTCGTTATTGCAGGAATGAAACAGTTAGTAGAACCACAGAAAAATTCAATCACTTGTCATCTGAGTTTCGTTACACTGTAGTACTAACCCTTGAGTTCTTGAAAACTTAATACATAATTAAAATTTTTATACTCACAAATATGAAAATCAGATGGTTCCTTTAAAGGTATATAGATAAGTTTCAAATAAATTTAAGTTTGGATTTTATTTCTTTTTCTTACTGACCAGAGTGTATTACATAGCATAAAACTAATTTCTAGGGACTCAGTAAGATTACAAAATGCAATAATGATCTGAGCCAATCTACAACAGATAAACTTTCCCCCAATTCAACAGAAAATGTTGTCCAATATGCCATATAAAGCTAAATCCACTTATCCACTTCATAAATGTTCCTGATTATATTCTCAATTGCCTTCCTTTTTTGTTCTTTTCATTTTTCACCATAGAAAATTAAAATGATTTGGTTGATCTTTGTCCAACTTTCTAAATGTTTTGTAATAAAAAAATAAAACATTATTTGACGTGCTTTAAAATAATGTCATCTGATTAGAGATAAAAGTGTCTCAGCTGGGTTCTATCAGAATTGAAAAAAACCTATCAATAAAAAGAGAAAGAAACAATTCATGAATGAAATATAGATGACCATGTAGTTCTTCTTATTAATTTTGTAATTGCACGCCACTATAATGACATCTCTATTTGCTACATGTGTTTCAGTTATACCTTTGGGGAGAAGGAACCTCATTAATTTACAAAATGTAACTAAAAAATGGGATTGGGATTGTATAATATAAAAGTTCTCCATTTGGTTTATTTTCATGCTGAACACAATTATAAAAGTAAAACCAAGAAAGTAATAACAATGAATTGAAGAAAAAAGCTCACCAAATAACAAGAAACTAAGAATTAGGGGAAGATCAGAAACTGAAAAAGTGGACAGAAATATTAATTAGTAACATATACTTGACAATATCATCAAATACCTTCTGCTATCTAAGAAAGGCCTTTATACTTTCATCAGAGATCACTAAATGCATTATATAAGACCTTTGAAGAATGGCTGTTCTGAATTTTAGAACTCCTACAATCCCTCCACTGGTTGCAATAAAAGTTTCTTCATTCAAATAACAAGGTCTACTTTATTTTTGCTCTTTCAGTAAGGTCATTTTGTGGTTATGGTCCTTGTGACCAAGCTCTCCTCAGTCAATTAGATCTGCTGTTCACTCTGCTTCAGTTGTTGGGATGACCCTAAGCAAGAGAGAGTAATTTTTCAATCAGTGATTTTTATCAAATAAACATTGCTTTTAAATATTAAAAATAAGTCCACCAATCTGAAACATCCACCTACATCATTATATTAACAATTTTTATTGAAAATTTGACTCCAGGGCATGTGTATTAAGATTGTGCAAAGGATAAAGCCTAAATTTTATTAAAGCATTCAATATTTTAACTGACACAATAGATTCTTTTCAGGTATTGAGAAATAAAAGTGTTGAAAAGAAATTGTAATATTTAAAGTTTTAAAAACTTCACTTTAAAAGTATTATGTACTTCATGCACCATAAAATCTTATATATTAGCATGCATCTTTTCAATATCAAATCATTTCAACATTTGGTGTCATTCAGAGTGCTGAATGGGAAAGTATGATGTGTTTCCCCAAAGTGGTGGTTGACTAAGATTTACTACAGTGAAAAAAGTCTTATAATCATTTCCAGTTTCAAAGGAGTTTTACAGATGTCTAAAGACCAGTTTAAAATAAGGATGTTTAAAAGGCTAACATGCATATGCAAATGAAATAGAACAAAAATTGTTTGCAACCTAATTTTCAAAGTCATTTCATTGGGCCTTCTAGGTGCTGATGTGCTAATTGCACCTCAAATTGGTCACTTGTGTTTTTGACAATAGATGTAGTGGCTAATCTGTACACATTTGATGACGCTAAGTGAAAGAGAGAATGTTGTCTGAAAATCTAGCCCATAATTTTCCATTTATCATGTCCAATGTCATCCTCTTCAGAGAATGGTCAATATAAGGCTGCCTAAACTTCCCAATTTAAAAATGCAAGTAGCATTTCGATACATTCTAGCAAACGGAACTATTTCTCAAAAGTTCTTGGCTTCTCACAGTCAAATTCTTAATAAATCAATGGCCCCATAGATCATGATCATTTAAAGGTCACACTGGTCTAGGAAGATGGTAGGAAGCTGAACCATAGGTGGGCTGATATTACTGGTTAGTAGAAACTCAGAGGAGCACAGCAGAAAGTGACTTTTGTGCTTTGAATTTCTAAAGTATTGTTTGTGAGGAGGTCTGTCTGTCTGAGACAGAGCTTTACTATTACAGGGAGGAGCTTTCTGAGGTCCTGACGAGTGGCAGCAGCCTTTCCCCAAACTTCAGAGTGCATTTTGGCACTCAGGGAGCTATAAACTTGGCTGGAAGAAAGGGAGGCTCCCGGCCGATCTTGGAAGGCGCCAGCTCTGCAAATTGCCCGGACCCGCAGGTTTGCTCCGAGGTCAGCACCAGAGGACAGATGCCAGAAGATCATGCCAAATAGATGCCTGCTCTCCTTGAGAGGCGACAACTGGGTTTTCCCCCCAGGCCCTACGAGGCCTCTCACAGCGAATCACCGCGGGGATCTGGGGCGGGAGAGGGCTTTGTGATGGTAGTTACTTTCTGGTCTCTGAGCAGTGGTCTTGGAAACTCACTGCAGCTCTGGAGATCGGCAGCTGTCTTTACCTTTAATGTAATTTTTCTAGTCCTCGATTACTTTATCTGGATAATGGGGTAATGAAATTACCGACCTCATTTTGTGTTGTTGCCTTAAGGATTAAGATAATGTATATAAAGAGTTAACACAACTCAAGTTTCAAAAAAAATGGCAGTGGTTACTGTTGGAGACCCCTCGTCTGTACCCATTGTCTCCCCAGAACACTGTCAAGATCTCCTGAACTGTGGAAAGCCAAGCCCTTGTTCTCTTCTATTCCCGAAATCTGGTTTGGAAGAAGCCACTGGGAGTTTGAGTGCACCTGCTGAAGTCGTGAGAAAAGATGAGAGTTTTTTTGGAATGTCAAAATTTGTCCCCAACTGACTGTCACTGCGGCGTCTACGCAGGCAGGGTACAGGTAGCGCTTTGTCCCTCTGTCCCTCGGTAGGCACGCTGATGCGAGTTTCTGGCAAACACTTGCCCCCTGGCTCACTACCTGACTCTGCAATGTCTCTCAGAAGCCCTCATCCCAAAGGCTAGAAGTGTAGTATCAGCTGGCTGTCCCGGGCCTTAAACGGAGCACGGTGGGACTCATAGAGGACAGCGGAGGGAGGGAGTGGGAGGCAGGTTTCTTCAGTTCCCTGGGTGCGATTGCTGACGGGGTAGCCAGGAGACTCTTCTGCTCCAGCGGGTGGCGACCTTGCCACTTTGAGATCTTGCCTGCACTTGCACTCAGCCCCCACCCAGCACACACAAGAGCAGAGACATAAAGGGGTACAGCTGGCCTGAGCCCGGGAAAGATGTTTTGTGATGTGAGTCCCAGTCTCGCTGCCGCTCACCAACAAGGAAAAATCTCTTTCATTCATTAATAATTGCCTGCCGTGTTCATTACTGCAGAAGAAAAATAGTTACAAATTCCTTTGTTTTGCTTGGGAAGTGATCAGATTTGGTTGGTAATTGCCTGCCTGATCAAGAGCCATTTCCTTCATGGTTAACTAAACATCAACTCCACACAGTTGGGCTCGTTTTAAATATCACCAAAAGTGAATAGCCCCAATTACAACAGGAAACACATTTCCTGACATGAAACGAGGACCAGAAACGGATTTGTCTGTGTTTCAAAATGCAGAAACAGATTTGTCCGTGTTTCAAAATTCTTCTTTTAGGGATGTGGAATGGACTGTTGGAAAATTCTACTTCTGAGTTCTCCTAAAAAATGGCTGGAACCTGCTCACTACAATGATGTTTTCAGACTTGAAAATAGAAATAAAGTAAAAGGGAAAGCCATAAGCGAAAAATAAAATTCCTCTTTTTTTCCTTGAGAGTAGGGAAAATATTCCCCAGGAAAATTACTTTAGAAACAGTGTAGTCCTCTTTAGACAATTATAACTTGCATAGGAAATTGTCAAGAAAAACCTAGGTTAATGCATGGTTGACTGTGAGTTAAAACCTCAGGAACTCAGGAATGCATCTATAGACCCTTCATGTATTTCACCCTCATAATTTCATGTCCAGTTTTGGTAAACAACGTGTTGGTTTCTCACGCAAGATCTGCATAGACTTTACCTGGTTCAGGGGTTTCATTCCCCAGGTCCCTGTTTCTTCCAGGTGACAAATGATGTCCTGGCAGGGTAGCCAAAAGCCAGGTGTCTGGGGTTTCCCTCATTCTTTGGAAGATTTGGCCCTCCCTGCAGCTGAAAAAAAAAATGCTCCATCATTTGGACATTCATTTAAACCGCACTGATCTGAAATCTATCTTCTCAGGGAGCCACTCCACTCCAGGATAAAACAAGCATTGATTTCAAGTCTCAGTAGGTCACTTACTGCTAGTAAAGTCTTCTTGTTTAGAGTCTTAGCCCTTTTCATTTCTCTCTGAGCTGCCCTGGAGAAATAAATCAAGTAAAAATCAGACATGTTCTATTTTGCATTGTGAAAATCAATCAGCCAATGCATTTCTAGGATTCCCTATGGATTAAAAAAAATATTTCTATTGACTCTTTCCTCTGGGAGGTGTAGGGTTTGGATACATGGCGCGTGGGGATCCCAGGAGGAACCATGGCTCCTGAGAGTCTCACAATGCCCGAGGCACCTAGTGGCCTGCCCCCTGCATGGAATGGCTGAGACTGAATGGGTTGCTTCTTGGGCGACCAGAAATCAGAGCAGATGGCCAGAGCTGGGACCCACAGGTGGGGCTCCTGAGCTGCTGTTGACTGGAGTTTGAAAAGTGTTTTCCAACTACAAGTGCTCAGGATGAAGATGGGCCTATTTAACTAGTAAGGTCAGCTTACTTCTGGTTCCGAGGCATTTTTCTCAAGAAACGTTTGCCTGAAGCTTAGAGCAGAGCAAAGCTGGGCAAGCTGCCCAAGGAAGCTGGAGGAGGAGGCCAGGAGCCCTAAGCCTTGAGTTCCTGAAGGCTGAAATCACAGCTGTCCTTGTGCCTTAATGGCTGGCCTTGAGTTGAGGCATGTCTTCTGGGAGGGAGAAGGTGCGGCACAGTCTCACTCAGGAAGCAGCAAGTGCTGCTCTAGCCACTGGCCACCAGAACATCTTGTTCTCGTGTTCACTCGCTCCAGGGGACTCTCCTCTGGACTTTGGAGAGTTGGTTCTGGCATCTAACGGAGCAGATGAACCCAGCCTGAGACTCAGCTTTCAGATCAGAGGCGAGCCTGGCCTCTTAACACAGCCACCAAACATTTCTTGCCTCCAGGGTAAAAGCCCTTGCCTTACTGGTCAGGCTGTGGGTTTTCTTTAGGATCTCAGGTGAAAAGATTCTTCTCTGTATCTGCCTCTCTTGTTAACTATGACTAGACAAATCCATAAAGTTAGGGAGGGCCAGCTAAAGTCATAACTATAGGTTTCATCTTCTTCAACTGGGGCTTTGTGACAGGGATCCTGAAACATCTACTTCTCAGGTGACCCAAAGTGGAATGTTAATGATCCATAAAGTGAATGAAGGCTAGACTTGACCTGTCTTTTGAGCATATGCAATGATACCTGAAGGAACCAATAATAGTCCTTCTCTTGGGCAGGGTCACTGCCAGAAAGCCCCCAGGCCCAGGAAACTGTGCATTGGGCAGGGAGTAAAAGTAAGAAGCCTACATGCCTCCCTGGAAGGTGAGGTCTGTGGCCTGCAGTGAGGCCAGATCTGAGAAAAGCATACTGAGCTGAGTGGCAAGTGTCTAGCACTGAGAGGTGGCCGGAGGGCTCTAAGCAGTGACGCTTTCTCCCCAGGCTCTTCTCCAAGGAGTTCCAGATCACTGAGCCAGAAGGCTTTTTCGGAGCTCCCCTTTCACTCACTTGACTTCAGCCCCCCTCATCCTCAGGAGGAAGCCTGAGGCTCCAAAACATCTGGCAGTGACCACTCCCAAGGGAGAGGGGAGGGAGCAGTAGGGTGTGCCAAAAGACACCTTCTTCCTTTACTTATTCCTTGTTTTTCTCACAAGAGCTTTAGTTAAGACACTGCATTGTAATCCTACACACACAATCATACACACACCACACGCACCTGCCTTCAAGCTAGAGAAGGATACAGCAGAAAACACCTGACATTGAAAGGGATGCCACGGAGCTTGCTGTAGGGTGGTATGGTAAAACTCCCGCCTCCCCATGGAGGCCTTCTTGGATTATTGGAAGCAGGGAAAATATAAGAAATAGAGAGAGACAGGGGGAAGGAAAAAGAGGACTAAGCAGAAGAAAGAGAGAAAAAGAGGGAAAGAAGAAAGAATGGTAAAGAAAGACATAAATTAAGAGACATAGAAGCAGAGAGACAGAAACACACACAGAGAAATTCAAGTAACACAACAAAGAGACACAAAGAAAGAAAGACACTGAAACTGAGAGAGTGAGTGGGAGCAGAGACCCATTGAGTTTTCTATCAGTAGATGCCTTCATATCAGCTTGACTTAGACTGGCTTGTTTTTCTTGAGAACTTGATGAAGTACACTGAGATCTTTTTCAAACCAAAATCCTCATCTGAAGCCAGCTCTGGTGCCCTGGGGATCCCAGACATTCTATCATGGCTCCAGTTTATCAATATATTATCTAGAGGAAAAATGCACAGTGAATCCATCCTGGATAAACAACTGTCACCTAAAAAAAACATTCAAAACTGACTTTTAAGTCTTTTCAATGCCAAAATGAAATGTTGGGGAATAGAAGGTAGAATTTCTGTTTTTTAACTTCTGTTGAAAAAAGAAGTCACTCTTGAGGAAAATCCTTCATAGCACTCTGTCTGTGCATGTGTTCAGATAATTTTACTTAAAAATATAAACCTGTGGTCATTTTCACAGCACACACTAGAACACATACACACAAACAAATGCCCATTGTGAAATTTTTCTCCAGCCACAAAAGCTTATTAAAACATCAAGAGACATTCTAATTAGTCCTTAGACAAGGAGAAAGACAAGAGGATGCATGTGTGTGTCAGTAAGAAATAACTGCAAAGTTTTAAGTTTGCCAAAATGGAAAGTAATGACTAGGTTTCAGTTTAGGATGGAGTTTTCAAAATTTGTCTCTTTGTAACAAAATAAATCAGACCAGGACCACAATCTAAGACTGGAAATCAATTGTGAAGAGTGATATCAAGTGCTTTAGCATTTATTAAAATGCTAGCACACTGGACCTCCTAATCCAATTATTTTCCAAGCAGTCACTGGCATCATTGCCCTGAAAAAATTCAATAATCACTTTCTATGAGAAATACACATATATACAAATTAAATGACTCTGGATTCACAATCATAAAATATAAAATAAATGTGTGTTCTAACCTTCTATCAACCTGCTGTGGTGCAGTCAGGTGAGTCAAGTTTTAGGCTAGGGGTACAAAATCCAAAGTTTGAGGAGGGGAATTATTTAAATGGCTTCACTGAGATGATTTAGTTAGTCCCCTAACTGAGCGGTGACCTAAATGAGTTGCCTCCAGGGTGTACATCATGGTCCCATGGACCCAGTGTATTAAAGGCTGGCATTCATTTACCAACACGCATAACCATTGACTTTGTTCTTCCTTCATGCTCTCTTACTCCCTCAGTAATTAAAACATGATGAATTCAGATAGTGAGGTCCTTGTTGTTTTCAATAGTTCCTCTTTTGCATCTTGCCTTGTGTATCTTTATTGCTTAACTATTAAAGAATGCCCTTTTACCCCTTGGAAGAATTGATCAGGGTGTCCTAACTCTAGAAACATTCACTTCATGCAGGAACAGCTTTTTGTCTAATAATGTTAATATAGGAAGATAGTAGGTGAAAGTAAGTATAGAATGTGGGCCCACTGGTGGCATAGTGGTTAAGTTTGCATGCTCCCCTTCAGCGCCCTGGGTTTCACAGACCTGGATCCCCGGCATGGACCTAGCATGGCTCGTCAAGCCATGCTGTGGCAGCATCCCACATAAAATTGAAGAAGATTGGCACAGATGTTAGCTCAGCAACAATCTTCCTCAAGCAAAGAGAGGAAGATTGGCAACAAATGTTAGTTCAGGGCCAATCTTCCTCACAATAAAAAAGGAAAGGAGACATAGAATGACTTTAAGTACAGGCAGAGTGGATGTTTGCCTAGATTTGATGTTTTGATGGATCTAGGGAAAATCCCTCAGCCTACCACCAAATATTTTCCACTATTACTTCTGTGGATGTCAGGTCTTGAAAAGCCCTCATCAAAAACAAATCATTATGAAAACAGGGAAGAAAGCTTTTAAAACTTTATTGACATGCTCTGGGCATGATGTGGTAGGGTGCCAAAGTAAGGAGGGGAAAATATGTTGGAAATGCCAAGGGGAAGTAAATAGAAATTAAATAGACATAAGATTTGGTGTGCCCAGTCTATGACGCTGAGGAAGATTTCCTACTTAGTGACAGGATCGGCTTCTGATGGGCTCATGGCTGCCTAGATTAGACAGAGCCAGAGGAGGGTGGCCTACTGATCTGAGGTCAGGTTTTTGACTGTTGATTGGATGCAGAGTCATTTTGTGAGAGTGTGGGAGAGAAGGGTGTAAAACGGCTTTTTACCTGGTTTTAGAGAGACAAAATGATTCTTCTTAAACAGTATTTTTTCCAAGAATTCATTGATGGAACAAACTTAGTATATCTCTGTTCAAGTGATCTGTGCTGGTGATATTTTGCTACATGTCAGAATTATTTATTTAAAACTATCAAATTGGTACCTGTGGCCATTTCTCAAATTCCAGCCCACGTTTTGTAGGGCTGATGCATAAAGCATATTTGGAAATAATTCTGACTCTTATACTCATAAGAGAAAAAGGCATGACAGAAAAGACAAAGAAAGGGAAGATTGAGGGTGGGAAAGTAAAGGAAATGTATAAGTCATAAAACCCAAGTTAGAATGGCCTAACATTAAAATTCACAATTAGAAACTCAAGCCATGAAGAATTATTATTTCTAGCAATCTTGATTGAGCCTTAAGTTAATATACGACTGTGCAAATGCCAATGGAGCACAAGAGAGGTAACATAAGAAAGGACTAAGTCTGACCCAAGCTCATTGTTTCAATAGCGGAGTATTTGAGCATTAAAAGAAGCAAGATACATTTACAATTATTGGTTGCTTACACTGTGCTAGGCAGTCAAAGACAGCTGAAAAGTGGGCTTGCAATGCCTATTCTGGCAATTATTCAAGTCACTATAGAATAGGCTCACATCTGAGCTTATTCTTTTATTGTTTATTTTTCTTTTATTCATCTACTCTGCCACAAATTAGCCAAGGACAAAATTGTCCTCACAATTCTGGGGGCCAAGCTCCTAGATCCAAATTTTTAAAAAAATCTGCCAGCCATAAGTTATGAATTGAGTAGAAAAAAATGGGAAGAATAGTTGCATGCCTTTGACATACTTCACTGAGAGTGAGAAATACAGTGGGCCCAAGAGTAATGTTAGAATTATTTTCATAGGAAGGCCTTCATCATTTGATAGCAGTGTGAACACATACAAAGCCTTCCTTTGCTACACAAGGCAATTTCCTGCTTTTCAGCAATAAAATGAGCCAGGGTTCAAAAACAAGAATATATCTGTATTAGGAGACACTAATGCAAGTGCTACATTGTGATTAACACTCTAAATTTAACAAACGAACTCTTGACTTTTCTGTTTCTGAGCTGTGTCTTTTAGTTAAGAACATACAGTGGACAAAAAATATATCTTCTGAGTAAGAATGGCTGGCTGAATGCATTCATATCCTCCCTCACCCCTTTAATGGCTGCAGAAAGAAACAAATGCCAGTGGAGATGTGGCCAAGATCACATCCAGACCTGGCTCTTTTCCAGCCCAAGTGTCTTGTATACTGGCCTTGCACTGTGAGCTTCACTCTGCCTCTCTAGAGTAGCAATAGTGTCTTTCCCAGCCCTGCATGGTGAGCAGGGGAAAATTGGTTATTGAATCAAACCCCTCAGCAGCATTCAGGCTGTAATTAACCCTTTGCCATACTACCCGAGATCATCAGATGCTTAAAGTCATACAGGATTGCCTAAAGATCTCCTTTCTGTGGACCAGCTGGACACACCCACACACTCCACCACCACCAGCATTATCACTGGCACACTTGTACCTAAGAAGCTGGAACTAAAAGGCCACAAAAGGTTTTTTACTGTCAAACTCCAGTACTGAGATACTATCAGTTCATTCAAGTTCCATACTATTTTTAGCAGAGTTGGATTGACTTTAAATGTCCTTTGAACAAATATCTCAGAGGAGAATAGGTGAACCTTTCTGAAAAGGTGCTAATGTCATTAGTTAGGATGCAGTCTGCAAAAGAGTGCAGAAGTGCCTGATTTCCTATTTCTGATGAAAAGCGGATGACCAAATCTCTTGCACACAGACAAACATCTCACATATGCATGCATAAACATGCTCTTTGGAAGTGGTAGGAAAGTCTTTTCCTGACACAAAGAAGATGCCTTTATCTATTTTAAGGAAAAGTAAAACCCAGCCCAGGAAGCTATTCCAGGAGACACTGGAATCAATTATCGGAGCTCAGCATTTTGAGATGCCACATCCTTGGGAGCAAAGTTCTGGTTGGTGCTCCACTGGTGGCCCTGGAGTCCTTAGGCTGTGTTTGCTGATTAAGTCATGTGAGTAAGAAGCGGCTGTGTGTGGGAATGCTGGGCTCCAGTAGAGACAGGGCTTGAAAGCCCAAGGATCATTGACAGTGTGCATCTGGGAGGTTCCCGCTTGCCCTGGCCCTTGCCTCCCCAACTGGATAGAGAAGAAAAACTAACAAATAGCCCACCCATTTTGAGACCAGGACTATAGAACAAACTGGTCCTCTACTTTTCCCCAGTGTGCTCACTGGAGAGCAAAAGACCTTGATACACTTCTCTGGATCTGGTTAAATAATATTTGCAGTTTTGTTGGAAAAGTGGCTCCTCGTCGGCAATTATTTCGCATATCTCTGAGTTTCACAATTTAATGTATAATAGTAACTTTGCATATCCCTCCTCCCTATTATCCTGAGCCCCTTTACAGCCAACTCTCAACCCCCTCCACCCCTACCCCCGTCCGACTCTGAAGTGTCACTCATAGTGTTTTTTTAATGCTTCCGACAGTTTCCAAAACAAACACTGGAGGCTGTGACCGGCGGGTATTCACTCAGTCCGATGCAACAGTATCTCCCAATCCTAGCGGCCTGAGTCGCCATTGGCGGCAGGTCTGCTCCCTAAAAGGCCCGCGCTTGCCAATCTCTGCGCTCTGCCAAGTCCTGGAATCAGGGATTTGAGGACTGATGGTCTGCACATGTCCGCTAGGAGGAAGGAGACTGCAAAGGAAAGGACGACTAGACTCCACAGGACTTTGGCTCCAGTTTGATCTTCTCCTTTCATTCTGTCTATTCAAAGAAAAAAATATACGTATATATAAAAATTATACACAATTCTTTTCTTTGAATATACATCCAGAAATTATTTTTCTGTTTTGGGGACTTTTCCGCTTTTTCTCCTTTGCCTGTCTTCTGCGCCCTCTTTACCTCTCCCTCCCTAACCCATCTCAGGTTGAAACTTTGCAGTGCGCATTCCCTTCGCCCCCTCCAGGAATGGCTCTGAGCTCTCGGGCGAATGCCTTCTCCGTGGAAGCTTTGGTGGGGAGACCCAGCAAAAGAAAACTGCAAGACCCAAGAGAGGAGGCGCAGCTTGAGCTGCTGGAGAAAGAGGGCGGAGAGGAGGAGGAGAGAAGGAGCGGCGCCGAAGGGAAGACATGCGAGCAGCCGGGTAAGTGCCTCTACCGCAGCCCCAAAGCTCTGAGCCCGGTACCTGCGCTTGTTGGATCTGCAAGTCTCAGTCTTGCCCGCGACGCTGCGGAAGGGCGGCTAGCCCTACCCTAGGATGTCCCGGCCCAGCCTGATGGCAGCCTTTGGGGCCGCAAGAACATCTCAGCCACCTGACTGTAGGGGAAGTTTCAGAGCCTCCAAGTTCAGCCCTAGTTTGTGGTTCACTTGCGGTGAAGGGGAGGGACCCTACATGTTTGTGGAGAAGTGGGACTCTCCAATCTCCCCAAGCCGTGAGAGCCAGAGAGTGGCTGTTTCTCCGGGTAGAAAACAGGACACGCACCGGGATTCCGAGGGGATTCAGCTTGGGGGACCGAAAGCCTCCTAGAGAGTGAGGATGGGCAAATTTGAAGAAAGGCTGTGCCTTTCACTGGACGGGACGTGGGCCCCTTTCTCTCCATCAGGGAGCCACAGTGGGTGTTGTAGGAAACTTAAGGATCCGCCGCCAAGATTATTGGGGAAGAGACAAAGCCGGTCTGCTCCCAGACAGGAGTCAACGAAAAGGGGGCGCGCGAGCTGTGAAGCTCAGTCAAAATCTCGATGTCTTTCTGCCCAGCAGAAAAACGACCCAAGACAGAGCCCTCTGCAACTGCTTTCTTATCCTGTGGAGGCGGCAGCGGCGATCGCAGTAGCGGCGAATGCCTGGAAGAGAAAGATGCTATCCAAGTGGAGCTTCAAGGATCCGAGCTGTGGAAGAGATTCCATGACATTGGGACTGAGATGATCATTACCAAGGCCGGCAGGTTCGGCTCTCCCCAAGCTGTCCAAGGGCAGCCGCTCTCTAGTGTTATGCTTTAGTACCCCTACCCCCCACACCTCCACTCCCGACAGGTATTAGAAAGTCACTGCCTCTCAATCTACCATACTAGGACATGCCTGGCCCATGTTAGTGGCTTAGCCTTTCTTTCCTGTATAACGAGACTCCAAGAGCTCATTCTCCCAGCTCCTGCCTGTGGAGTATGTGACAGAAATTAGACCTCTCAAGGCAGGTGCCAGATGCCACTCCCACATCTTAAACAGTGGACAAGCCTCTCTGTTAAAATCTCACAATTATCAGTGGGCAATAGCCCATCTAGCAGGCCTCAATCTACTGTCCCTTAGCCCAAGCCAGTTTGAGGTGGGCTTTTCCCACTCCTACCTTTTACTGTGGGGCAGCTTCTTCATGGCAGCTTGGTAATTTGTGTGTGTGAATCTTCCTAATTTCGGTCTTTCCCAAATCTCTCACAGAAAGTACCTCTGAAAATTCGGGGAAGGGGCACAGATTTTTCCTTCCTATAGCTTTTTATTATGATGGTGGTGGGAAGTGAGGTGGACACTTGTGGTAAGGATATTCTGCTTCACTCAAAAATCCTGAACTTGTTCAGTCAAGCCTACAACCAACAATCTTTCTTCATGTAGCAAATATCGTTCTCTGAACCTGTCCTAGAATGGGAAGAGTATTGTGAATTCCTTCACTTTTCATTTGCCCCCACCTCTGCCCCACTCCAAATGTGTCTAAAAGAGCCCAGGTCAGTTGCTATGCCATTTTCTCTCCCACAGGCGAATGTTCCCCTCTCTTAGGGTCAAGGTGAAAGGACTGGACCCAGGAAAGCAGTACTTCGTGGCCATCGATGTGGTGCCAGTGGATTCCAAACGTTATAGGTAACCAAGTCCAGAGGAGAGTGCCCCAGGCCAGGCTGGGAATGGGGATTCTGATCTATGGAACCTGAGAGCGCTATTTTGAAAACTCTACCATGAGGGGTGGGATTCTCTCCCATGGGCTTTGGGAGTTGAATTTTCTCACTCAAATTGAGGTTCAGACTGAGAGAGGAGCAGGCTTACTCCTCTTTCCTCTCACTCCTGGAATGCGATGCTAATCAATGTACCCCAAACCTTTCAGCTTCCTGCTGCTCTGGCCTTGGCTGCGCAAACAAACTGCAGAGGGTGTGGGCTCAGGCAGCTGGGACGGGAGCTGTTTGAAGGAATTTGGGGAGAAATGCCTGGACTTCTCGGGTCCATACTGGGCTTTGAGCTGTGCTGCTTTGGCAGCAGGTTCCTGGAGGGATGCCCTGATTTGCCATCCAAGGCAAAGCTAGCAGTTCTCTCTCCTAGGTCCATCTTTTCTTCTTTCCTTAGCCTCTCTCCTGAAGCAGTGGCCAGGTCCCAAAGAGTACAAGTACGCTTTCCTCTTGATATAAGCTCTCTACCTAGAGCAGGTTAAAAGTGCAGAATTGATCTGAAACGAAGAGTCCAGTCTGTGTCAGCAGCCCGGAAGTGTAAATCTGCCAGGCTTTGGCTCAGGGCAATGGGAGTTTTGCGAGAGGTGCCTGCACCCGGGCTGCAAACTTTCGACTGAAGTGGGTAACTAGTCTTTCTAGGAGACAGCCCGCATCGCGTCCAGTGCTGCGTTTGAGGGGCAAGGAGAAGGCTCAGCTCAATAGCCTGCTGGGGCCCCAGACTGGAAATAGCAGAACAAGCAGTTTGCTTCTGCATTTGAGCTGGCTTGGGAATGCGGTGCCCAACTGAGCGATTGAGATTAGAAACAATAGGAAAATCAGTCCCGAGACCACCTGGGGCAGAGTTCCTGGGGGTATTCTGATGCAAAGCTTTGTTGGGGAAAAGGCTTCTAGGATGACTGCTGGCAGTGGGCTGGACAGACACTCTCCTCACCCCTCTGCTTCTTCCCTGATGCTTCTGGCCCGAGGCTTAAGGATTTTTCCAGCGACTCTGCCCCATAGAACAGGTTAGATCAAATTTTGTTGTGGTTTCTGTGAGGAAATACAAACCAGACTCTGAAATCTCATAACATTATACTTACTCTGGGACTTCATTGCATTTTAATGAAATATGCTTATTTTCAGTTTGCTTTCTGACTTTGAACACTCTTTGGAAATGAAGTTGGATCTTCTACTAGTTGCCTTTGGGATTAGCGGGCAAACCTTGGCCGAGGCTCTTAGCATCAGAGCCTAGCAATCTTCCTCCCACGCTCCTGGCTGTGGCCCTCTGTTCCTAAAGCCACACTCTGCGCCTTTTCAGGTACGTGTACCACAGCTCACAGTGGATGGTAGCCGGGAATACGGACCATTCCTGCATCACTCCTAGGTTCTATATTCACCCGGACTCACCCTGCTCAGGAGAGACCTGGATGCGGCAGATCATCAGCTTCGATCGCGTGAAACTCACCAACAACGAGATGGACGACAAAGGTCATGTAAGTGTGTGCAATCCTTTGCCCTGAGGAGGGGAGGGAGATGCCAAGGCCTCAGCCCTTGGGTGGCCCTGGAGAGGCCAAGGAGGCTTTTTCTCCCAGTTGCCTAATGTGGTCTATAGGAACTGTTCAAGTTCTGGGCCTGTGACCAAAGTAGCTCCTATGGCCTTTGTTTTGCATCTGAGAGTGCTAGGGGATGGGGACGGTGAGAGAAGGGAATTTGAGGATCAAATGAGGCTTGTTTAAGCCAGGATGTTTGGTCTGGGAGAGTGTAAGGGAACATTTCACAGAGCTCTCTGACATCTCAGCCTCCTGGGCAATCACTGGTGGCTCTGATTGCTTTCTCCTAGACGGGGCACTTTCTGTGTAGCATGGTGTGGTGGAAATCTCCTCCACAACCTGCCGCCATGGAAGGCCTTTTCAGGTCACCAGGATCTTAAGCCATCTTCCCAAATGCACCCCGGCCTGCCTTTGCCCTGCCAGGCCATGTGCCAGCCACAAAAGGAGAAAGGGAGGCTCCCAGGATTAGGAGGTGGGGAGATGTCAGAGGGTTGCCCATCATTTACTGCAAGCCTAGGGAATTAATGGCAGGCACTCATTCCAGTGATACCTGGGGATATCACACGGTCACCCACGGTTGGAAACAAGAAAAGTCCCATCTGGAAATGGAATCACTGCTGCTTGGTGCCGCTGTGCTGCCCTGCTCTGGAAACCCCGGAGCCTTGAGGGCCTCTGTCTGGGACCAAATGGCACAGAAAAGTCCTTGTGTGTGGCTAGTCTAGCCTTTCTGGTTTAGCCTTACTTTTGTGTGTGGGCAGGTTGGGGGTGCGGAGGAGGGGAAGCCAATTTCTAGGCAGCATTTGATGATTTCTTCTCCAGATCATTCTGCAATCCATGCACAAGTATAAGCCCCGTGTGCACGTGATGGAACAGGACAGCAGGATTGACCTGTCCCGGATTCAGTCCCTGCCCGCTGAAGGGGTTAAAACGTTCACTTTTAAAGAAACTGAGTTCACCACTGTGACCGCTTACCAAAACCAGCAGGTAAAGCCAACTAGGTCCCAGGCAAGCAAGGATGGCCCCAGAGGGACTTTTGGGATAGAGGCAAACTGTACTATACGGATAGAATTTTTCACAATTAAAAAGAGTCATAGTGCTATTGCGTTGTCATCAAGCAAGTTTGATCATGAATTGTGTGGATCTTGTGTTAGAAAGGAAAGCACAACAAAGAGTGCCAGGAGAGAAAGGACATAACCATTCCAAATTTGACTTACCAATATGCTTACATTTATTTAACATGCCATATTACATGTTGAAAAGTGTTTTTGTCGTGGTTGTAACCATTAAAAACAAGGGAGATGGTGTTATTAGTGAGGACACTGACTTTATCTTGCTCTCTCTTTTGAATCCATAGATTACCAAACTGAAAATAGACAGGAATCCTTTTGCTAAAGGATTTAGGGATCCTGGAAGAAACAGGTAAACAACATAACAGTCACATCTAATGTTTATATAGCTCTTTTCGCAAGTATTACAGATTAGTAAACTGTGGCTTAGAGACTCAGGGGACCTATGTTTTGTAACTAGTAGGTAGTAGGAAAGGAACTTAGCTGTTTTGTCTCCAAAATCTTGCTTTCTCCCTCTCTGAAATTGTTTATTCTAGATTCCAGGGGGTTTATTCAGGAAATAATTACTGGGAATTTTATTCAGAAGTCTACCTGTAAAATAAAAATATTTCAGATATTCACCCCTAAAGGCTATAACAAAATAACTCAAAAGTTTACATAAATCATTATTTTCAGGAAATGCATTCTGGAGGTTGAATCTCTTTTTCAGGGGTGTTTTGGATGGGCTTTTAGAGACCTACCCATGGAGGCCTTCTCTCACTCTGGATTTTAAAACTTTTGGTGCAGACACACAAAGTAAGAAAAGTTTTATTAACTTTCATTTTTAAAAGTAAATGAAATAAGAACAGTCAGAACCTCTGTACCAAATACTACACAAGGGAAGAATTACATGCCAGAAAATGTGTGTTTACAGGCAAGTGGGTGTATATTTATCTTGATGAGGAGGTAAGAGGCAAAAAGGAAGGAGAACTGGCATGAAGGAAAAGAGCAGAGCCATGGTAATGGTGGGTTTATTGACTTCTATCTTCTTGAGTTATCATGCATCCTGAAATCTCCAGATCTCATCTGGATTCTTCAGCATCTCACTATATCATACTCTTTAGGATCTGCCCGTGATGCATTTGTGGCCTTGTTTGGAAATATGTTAGGTATTGAAATAAATATTTTATGTTTTAGGAGAAACTTTCAGAACATGTTAAAATGACTTCCATTAAATTTTGCCATCACTTAGCTCTAATTTTCCTTGTGTTGTGAGTAGGGAAAATAAATGTTGAAAACAATACTAAGCCAGCACAATTAGATTAATTGCCATAAGCATTTAAAATATTTGCAAGGTATTTGTTCTCAGGTAGGGCATTACATGAATAAATGATAAGAATAATTAGACAACGCAGGCTTTGTGGTGGAAGAACATATATCTTCTTTTACTCTGATATCTAACAATGAATAGAAGAATCTTTATTTGCAAGCAACATGGAATTATTTTACCCCTTTTATCTTTACTCCATTAAAGTTGTTTGTCTTTGAACATTAACGCAAGGTTACAGTTATGGAGAAAATCATCAACATTATAAGTAGATTGAGTTTTATAAGATATAACTACCAATCAAAATGTAAAGATATCAAGTCTAATATTTTGGTGAAATGTTTCACTGGATTGACTGTGTTAATTTGGTTTAGAGAGTTCCATAGAAAAATAGGAACACTTATTTTATAGTATCACTTTAACTAATAGCATCTAGGCAGCATGCTTTTAAAATATCCAAACCAACACTAAGTGTACTAAAAAAGAAAAAAAGCTAAAGATGATCATTAATTGATAATTTAAAATACACAGTTTTCTTAATTATTTAAGATGCCCATAATGTTCTTAAATTGCAAAAAAAGGGTATCAGTTTTTTAAAATAACTTTTGAATGCTTAGTTATAAAAGATATTTGCCATCCTGTTGATAAAGAATTAGGTTATGTCTATGCATACGTCTATATACACAAAATAGTTAAGAAAAACAATAGCAATACCAAAAAGATCCCACAAAAAATTGACCAAGTTCACTCAATAACGAATTTTCTAAATTCAAACACTTACAAAAATAAGGTGTAGTGTACAGATTTTCCTGGACCTTATAATTATCTCTAACTCTAGTAAATGCCGGGCCACCATAAAAGATCCCCTGACTACATTGATACAAACACTTCCATTTTCATCTGGATATTTTTTAACCTGCAAAATTTTCTTTAACTCTTGATATAGTGCACCGCTGAAGTCTCCCCATCCGTACTTTTCATGCAAGGAAAAAATCTAATGCATTTAAATGTTATTTTAATTTATAAACATTACTTTCATGTGCACTGATTTTTTTATCAGACTGAAGTTTTCTGTATAATCCCAAGCAACCAATTTCTTCAATTTAATCAAGCATTTAATTTAGTAATTTTTTTAAGCTTAAAAAATTTAAAAAAATAATTTTTATTTGTAAGATATACTTGGTTCTGGGTCATATGTAATTGGACTTCTTCTTTATTCATTAGATAAATGTTGTTCAAGTGCCTAGCACAGTTCTTGTACATAGTGAATGCGTAACACATGAAAACAACAGCGGTGCTAAAAGTAATAGTGATGGTAGTAGAGATACCATATTCAACTTTAGTCAGAAAAATGAGCATGCTCTTTACCAAAGAAGTTAAAAGAACTGTGAACTTGCAAGGAAAGCTAACCTAAAAATGAAACAGGGATAGCTATGGACATGATTCTGATTCAGTAGGAACACCAAGTTCATTGTTTACTGAATTGTCATTCACAGGTGGAAGCAGTGGCTCATCTCCAGTGACCTCTAGTGGAGGGGCTCCCTCTCCTTTGAACTCCTTGCTTTCTCCACCTTGCTCCCCACCTACGTTTCACTTACCTACAAGCTCCCTTGGAATGCCCTGTCCGGAGGTGTACCTGCAGGATATCAACCTGCCCCTTTGCTACAAGATTTGCCCAACTAATTTTTGGCGACAGCAGCATCTTGTCTTGCCTGCTCCTGAAAGGCTAGCAAGCAGCAACAGTTCTCAGTGTTTAGCCCCACTCATGATGGAAGTTCCCATGTTATCTTCCCTGGGGGTCACCAATTCAAAAAGTGATTCTTCTGCAGACTTCAGTGGGCAGTGTCTACAAGCACCTAATTCTGCCAATCAAATGTTGTATGGATTACAGGCACCTGGAAATATTTTATCACCATATCCCATTGCTCAGGAAGCAATTGGTTGTTCTTTCCATCCTTCCTATGGCTTTTATAGGTACAACTTCTCCATGCCATCTAGACTGATAAATGCTGACAACCAACTCAAAGTGAATGACAACCGTCAAGTTTCTTTTAGAGAAGGCAAATGCAGTCATGGTCATTGGTATCCAAGAATTAATCATTGTCTTTAATGGAATAGTCACGTTCACTTCTAAAACAATTACATGTGAGCGCATATTTTTTTTTATTTGTAGCCAAAGAAAGGTTAAGAGCTATTGGGTTTAAAAAGCTTCATTATCAGAGGGTATTTCTCTGTTATGCATTTAGAGTGCCTTATCAAATGTTCACAAGAAGTTGTTATAGGTCAAATATGACCTATCGTGATAGATCTCGATTACAGTGGCCTTGGGCCTCAAAAAAGATACTCAATAAATATTATTTAATGAGATGGACTACCAGTGAAAATTGACTCCAGATGACAAAGTCTCCAATTATAGTGAAGCCAGTTTACCATGTCAGCTGCCTCTTATATATTGACAATGACCAAAAGAAGGTGGATTTAATTCCTGTGAAAGTAGTGAAACAATTTTAGTTTAATCTATGAATATTGGTGTCATTGTAATTATCTATCTAGTAATTGTCAAGGAAAATTTCATTGCTCATTTGCCTTATACTTTTATATTCTGCTATTGAAGGAGCAACTAATCTCAGTTTTAAGGTATAAATAAGGACACAAACTTTCAAATATTAATCTTTGCAGCCTAAAGACCCTTTAATCCTTAAGGAACACAAAGATTAAATGAAAAGCAAAATATTCTAAATAAATTTGATCTTTTACTTCCTTTTATTTTTTGGATCATTCCTAGGTGAAGCTTGTTTACTTATTCCTCTAACAAACCTGGTATTTTATACACAGTTTACAAAAACAAATTATTGTAGTTCGCCAAAAAGACCATGGAATTATAATTTGAAGGAGGAGAATATATCTGAGTCTGGAAATATGAAAATATCATGACATCGGGAAAATTTAATTTCTCTTTTGTGCTTCAATCATGATAAATTAGACTCGACAAAAAGTATCATAAATTAGACTTTAGTTTATGAAGTTGAAAAGTTTCTTTTGCCTGGTCCTAAATTTTCTGAAAAGACTTGTTAAGTATAACCTATATATAATTTGTATATCCTTAAAATTAATCATATTTTAATTTTTATGCTACTAGCCCTACAATTTATTAAGCAAAGACCCTTCAAATTACAATGGCATGACTTAACTTTTGATAAACTAACCAAACTGCTAAACTGCTTTCTCTAAGTTTTCCAACACATATTAGGAAGAGCATGTCATTATTATTTATTTTGCTCAAAATGGTTATTTCCTCTTAAGTATATCTTATAAGTGTGCCTTCCTATATATACTTTAAAATTATGTGCCTGTTCACTTCTGGGGCTATGGATAGAACAGCACATGGTTACATTCAAACTGAGTATTTTCGTCAAGATGAAATATTATTTGTGGCCCAAACTAACTAGGTACCTATTAGAAAAGTCTTTGAGGCAGAAAACTTGTACTACCTAAGTTTATCAAATCAGGGATCAAAGCAGCAAGTACACTTTATTTCTGTCTATTCCAAAACAGTAATGCTGTAGGTTAACTTACACTGCTAAAATAAATTATGATTTTTTTAAAGCAGAAACTCCCATATCAGATTATAATGAAACTTATTCTGATGGTTTACCTGACAGATAATTAGTAATTAACAACAGAAAGTATTTAACTAAAAAGTCCAGAGAATCTCTGGGTTACTTTTTAATGATTATTTAAGAGAAAGCATTAATTTTGTAGCTACTTGAATATATATACCCGATGCTTTATATTTCAGATCATTTTGCTATATTTTGCCCATATAAAATTGACAATACAGAACTATATTGATAAAGGAGATTAATATAAAGGGGCAAAAGTTTAAATTTTAGAATCTAAACATCTACTTTAGGCTGTTTTTGTATAATGTTCATAAATTGCCATTTCATACTTTTAATTGAAGAAGTAACCAAGGGAAAGCTTTCATAGAAAATTAGACTTAGAAGAGACCTCAAGAAGTCTAGTAAGCAGTCCCCTACTTTCTGAGCAAGTTACTCATCTGCAGGAAGCTGCTAACAGCTCTAATTCATGCACAATTAATATGCAGTGTCCTTACTATTTTACATTGAATAAATTCTTACTCCTCAATGTAGGACGGTGCAAAACTCGGGTAACTTGGTAAATTGAGGCTATGGTTCTGGAATAAAAACCAAAATGCCATGGAATTCTATTAATTTCAACTGCATCAACTAAATATTAAGCTCGCTTTAAAAATCTACAAAAATCAAAAGCCACTCTGGTTAGACAAGGTATGAAATAGCAAATGAAAGTGGCCAAATGGTACTTAATAGATTCCCAAGTCTGATAATTAAAACTATTTCCAATTGGTTTGATCATATATATACATCTCCCCTCCCCCAAAATAAAACATCCAATTCAGCTGACTAGATTTATAAAATCTAATTCTTAACCTGACCTGGTTATATGGCTTACCGCAAATAAGTCTAGAGAAAATAAAATTTTCATCAAGTCTGTAAAATTTGTACATCGAGTCAGGAAAGAAGTGAATGTTGCTTTGTCTTTGTATCATTTCGAGTCAAGCTCAAACCTGTAGTCAGATTCCCTTGTCAGGAAGGTTCTATTTTGTGGAACAGCCAGTCAAGCTGAGATCAAGGACTTGATTTCAAGTTTGAGCTTGGTTGCAGAACACATGTCTAAGTGGGTAAATGCTCTATTCATTACATTTTAAAGACAAAAATATGACTTTAGATAACATAACTCAGAACGTCAAAACTATTATTTCTTTTCACAAAACAGAGGGGCTAGGACTCCTGGATGTTATATTATAAAGTCCAATATATAACTTTAGATTACATATTTGAGTCTTCAAACATTAATATAATTGCTCATCTTCACTATACTACAAAATGAAGAGTTATATTTTCCCCAAGCTATGAAGGTAGATATTCATGATATTTCACTGCCGTTAGGCATGGGTTCTACAACTGGTCTAAGAATGGACAAGACTTCATTCTTCTTTTGTGAGGTTGAAGTGTGTCTATGGCACGAAAAGAAATGAACAATTAGAATTGTCAAGTGATGAGTCAGTGAATCAGTCCTTGAATGGTCAGAGTCCTATGTGCCGACTGCTTGACAAGGTGCCAACAATGAATAAAGACAAGCATCTATACTGGACGTTAAGAAAGATTTCCCTTTCATTCTCCTAAGCATTTATACTATGCACCTTGGGGAAAATCACGGTGCACATAAGGCAGGTAGCATGTATCTTGTTAAGTGTTACTGGTATAATGCTAAGCCAGAACATGACTGAAATAAATGCTTTGCATACATATTTAAAATATATTTTACAAAAATATACAAAAATGCTGATGACAAATTTAGATGCTTTGAGACAGTAGTGTTATATGTCCACATATGTATTGGGGTAATATACAGTTTTTATCTCCCAGGTAAATGTCAATAACAAATCTTTTCCTTATCTGAATATGCAATTTGATAAATTCCAGATGTCACACTGTAATTTATATAACCAGTAGGGTTTTAGTTTAGTTTTGTTTTAAAATAATTTATACCATATTGCTTTTCATCCTTCCTCTTCTTAAAAAGAGATGCTACAAGAACACCTACTCATTATATACTTGTACTATTGTGGAAAGGCAGATTTAAATATACTTAGAGATGTCTAATTGCATGTACTGTATTTTTTTAATTTAATTGACAGGGTGGAAGTACAATGTTTTCACTCCAGTTTAGAGATACATTGCCTTTGTGCTGAAAAATTTTCAATTAACCAAAATAACAATATCCTGGTATACAGCAACAGTTTACCAGTTGACTTCATTGGAATTTAACGTATTTATTGGAGCAGTTTAAAACAAACCAAATGCATAGTTTAGGCATTGGTGGCAGTTGCTTTGATATATGTGCCTTCGTATACGTTTAATCTTCTTAGGTTTGGTCTGCAATTAAATGATAATTTGTATTAAAATTGTGCAAATAAACATGGTTTGGATGAAAACATAAAACAGAACAAATAGATATATAGGACATGTGAAACATATCCAGTATTAAAACTATTTACATGTGTGGTGCTGGCCAACTTCTGACATGCTGTTTCAATAAAATATTGAGAAGAAAAAGCTAGTATCATTTCCTTTTAAAGTTTCAAATGTTCACGTTTACAGATTGTACTGCACATTAATATGTAAACATACATTATAGTGAGCAGATGTACAGAGAATAGTTATAGGATATTTCTACTTATTTGAAATGTATACATGTATACTGGATTTATTTTTTAAAGTACCTGAAAGAGTTACCAAATTTAAAATTAAATACAATAGACAATCTTGAAGTTATACTACAATAAATTGTATCATTAAACTCTTTTATCAAATTATGATGACAGAATTTTGATTTTGGATTTAGGATTATATAATTATCCACATGATCAAGTAAAATGTAATATTATGCAGTACAAAATGGTATAAATAATTCAAAATTTTACTAGAACAAGAAGGGAATAAAATCATGTGTTTATATGGATAAAAATTAATGTCTTTAAATTAAAGATTGTTTGGATTAAATACATAATTCATTCTATCTTCAATTTTTCTGGTCATTTTTTGGAAAATGTTGATGTTTTAGTGTTTTTACCTTCACTTAAATTTTGCCTGAAATTGAGTTTTCATATTTCTTTTGTGACATGAGGATTTTGTGACCTTTTACCAATTACTGTAATGTTTAATAATACTGCCTTTTTACTTTATTGGATTTTGAAAATTTTAGGAAAAATTGTTTCATAGAAGCACCAACAAATAGATTACCCTTTGAAAAAGACACAATGTTTTAGTAAACCTCAAGTTGAAGTAGCAAAGTTACTCTCACTAGTGCACAAACACAGACATCATATTTGGCTTTCTTTAAGGGAATTCATGCAAGGCCAAATGCTTAGTGTTTAACTGCTACAATAATAGCTATGCCTTGCAAAACCAAGGTTGGCTCCTCTTCAAACCATGATGCCAGGCAGGAGAAAGAAGTATTTGGGAAACATATCATCACTTTGTAACCTATCACCATGATTCTTTTCTGTAGTTGTAACGGGCCCTAGTATCACACACAGAGGTTAAGATAAACTAATACAATGTTTACCCTCAATTGTTGTAGCCAAATTCAGCAGTCCCTTGGGTGTGCTGAATCACGCAGTCGCCCTGAGCCTTTGGCTAGTCAGGATACAGGACCTTCCAAGTGGGTAGTTGGGGTGACAGACCCAGTTGATACTAACAAAGGCATGAAGCTTTACACACACATATTGTGCTATATTTTAGTTTAGTTGTTTGTATGCATGCCTCTCCTATTAGACTGTGAATGAGAGGAGGAATGGTATTTTTTAAACAACGTTTATTTTCCAACTTTTAAAAGTTTATGTGCATTACCAAAAATTGGAAAATACAAAAAGCAAACACAAAAAGATCTATAATCACAAGCAGTGTATAGTTTGAGTTCTAGTGATTGTGTATGTCTACACACAACTGAGCATACATTTTTTTAATGTGGTTGAGGTCATACAATATTAATCATGCTTTTTCACACATGGTCAAGATATACCAATTCAGGGTCCGAAAGCCATGAGTATTTTAATAACCAAGAATATGCTAAATCAAATTAACAGGATAGAAATGCAATCGTGCCTTTCACAGGGCCAGATTTTTTTTAAAGACAAAAATGGCAACAGGTGTTTGGAGAAAGATGTTGAGAGAATTACAATTAAAATACTGCATTCCCTTAATGCTCAATTAAAAATGAGACGAAGTAATAGGGTACACTAAGCATAATGCTTCTAAGGTAAGTCATTATCAGATCTATACTATTAAAGTATTAGTGAGAAGTATGTTTCCTTTAAATTGTATTCCATGGAATGGATGTACCACAGTTTAACTATTGACCTGTGGATGGACATATGAGTAGTTTATAGTTTTTGGCTATTACAAACAAAGTTGCTATGATCATTTACGCACAAGTTTTTGTGTGAAGATAAGTTGTTTATTCCTCTTGGTAAATGCCCAAGAGTGCAATTGCTTGGTTGCACATAGCTGCATGTTTACTTTTTTAAGAAACTAACAAATTGTTTTGCAGAGTGGCTGTATGATTTTACATTTCCAACAGCAATGTATTAGGAATCCAATTTCTCCTCCACCTGGTCAGAATTTGGTGTTGTTACTGTTTGTTTTTGTTGTTGTTATGCCAATAAGCTGCTTGTTATTCTGATAACTCACTGTAATTTTAATTTGAATTCCCCTGATGGCTAATCATATCAAACATCTTTTCATATGTTTATTTGCCATTTGCAGGTCCCCTTCCATAAAATGTCTGTTCCTGTCTTTTGCCTAATTTTAATTCTATTGTTTTTTTTGTTTTTAAACTGTTACATTTTAAGAGTATTATATATATATATATATACACTCATCAATTGTTTTCTTTTATGGATTATACTTTTGCTGTCTAGTCTAAGAAATGTTTGTCTAGCCTTAGATCTCAAAGAATTTCTCTGGTGTTCATTTTTATAAAAGTTTTATGGTTTTATGTTTTAAGTCTGTGATCCATTTTGTGTTAAATTTTATGTAGGTTGTAATGTTTAGGTTGAAGTTCTTTTTTATCTTTCAATTTTGGGGCCTATGGATATTTAATTGTTTCAGCACAATTTACTGAATTACTTCTTCCATTGATCCATTCAACATTGATTAAATTGGTTTTGCATCTTTGTAAAAAATCAGTTGGGCACATTTGTGTAGCTCTATTTTTGGATTCTTTATTCTATTCCATTGATCTATGTTTCTAGCTCTCTGCTAATACCACACTGTCTTGAGTATGGTAGCTATATAGTAATTCATAGTATCAAGCAGAGTAATTCCTCCCACTTTATTCTCCTTTGTGAAAATGATTTTGCCTATACTAATTCCTTTCTATCTTTCATATAAATTTTAGAATTAGCTTGACTATGTCTACGAAAAACTTTGCTGAGATTTGGATAGGGATTGCATTAAACCTATAGATCAATTTGGGGAGAATTGACATCTTTAATATATTGATTCTTCCAATTCACAAACATGGTATTTCTATCCATTAATTTAGCTCATTTATCAGTTCCTTCATCAGCATTTTGTAACTTTCAACATACATTTTGTATGTGTCTTATTAGTGTTTTACCTAAATATTTCATTTTCTTTGGAGCAATTGTAAGTGGCATTGTTTTCTATTTCACTTTCTGTATGTTCACTGTTAGTGCATAGAAATGCGATTACTTTTTTTGTATTGGTCTTGTATCCTGCAAACTTGCTGAACTCACTTACTAATTCTACAAGTTTTGAGAGTGTGTTTTTATGGATTCCTTGGGATTTTCTAGCTAGACAACCATGTCATCTGCAAATACAGTTTTGTTTCTTCCTTCATGATCTCTATGTCTTTTATTTCCTTTTCTTGACTCACCACACTGGCTAGGACTTCTAGTACTATGTTGAAAAATTAAAACTAGGACTACCATACGATCCAGCAATTCCACCTCTGAGTATATATCTGAAGGAAATAAAAATAGGATATGGAAAATATATCTTCACTCCCATGTTTATTGCAGTATTATTCACAATAACCAAGATAAGGAAACAACATAAGTGTCTGTCAATGATGAATAGATAAAGATGATGTGTGTGGATATATATGTGCACATATATACACATATATGTACACACATACATGTATATGTACATATATATATATCCACGTAAACGATGGAATATTATACCACCATGAGAAAGAAAGAAATCCTGCCATTTGCAAACACATGGATGGAACTTGAGGGCATTTTGCTGAGACAAATCAGAGAAATACAAATACTATTTAATATTCTTTATATATGGAATCTAAAAGAAACAAACTCGTAGATACAAAGAATAGATTGCTGATTACCAGAGGCTTAGGTGGTGGGAGGATTGGGGAGATGTTGGTCAAAGAGTACAAACTAACAGTTAGAAGATGAGTAAGTTCTGGAGATCTAAACACAGAATTGTGATTATAGTTAACAATACTGCATTATATAATTAAAAGCTACTAGGACACTTGATCTTAAACGTTCTCATCACAAAAAAATAAATGATCATCATGTGACATGATGGAGGTTTTAGTTAATGCTACAGTGGTAATCATATAGCAATCTATAAATGTATCAAATCAACACATTGTACACGTTATACTTATATAATGTTATACATCAATTTTATCTCAATAAAAAAAGAGTGGAGAGAGTGAACATTCTTGCCTTCTTCCTGATCTTAGAGATTTTCATTAATGGTATGATGTTATCCATAGGGTTTTTGTAGATGATATCAAATTGAAGAAGTTCTCCTCAATACCTATCTTTTAAAATCATAAATAGGGATTGGATTATGTGAAATGTTTTTTTGTGTCAATTGATATGATTTTTCTTCTTTAGCTTGTTTACATTGAAAGATTACATTAATTGATTTTCAAATGTTGAACAAGTCTTGCATACCTGGAGCAAATCCCACTTAGTCACAGTTATAATTAATTTTACACTTTGATGTGTTTGATTATAATATTTTGTTGAGAATTTTTAAATCTAAGTTCATGAAAGATATCGGTCTGTAGGGTTTTTTTGTGTTGTCTTTGGTTCTAGTACTAAGGTAACATTAGTCTCATAAAACAAGTTGGGAAGTATTTGTCTTCTATTTTCTGGAAGATGTCATGAATAATTTCTTTTAATTCATTTTTATATGTTTGGTAGAATTCTCCACTGAAAATCATTTGGGCTCAGACATTTCTTTTCCAAGAGTTGTTGTTTTTTTCTTCAATAACAGTGTTATTAAGATATAATTGACATATCATAAAATTCACCCTTTAAAAGTGTACAATTAAAAAGTTTTTCATGTATTTACAGAGTTGCGTAACCATCACTACTATAAAAGTTTAGGACATTTTCATCACTCCAAATAGAAATGCCATACTAATTACTAATCAACTCCTCTAACCCTTTCTCCCTCCCTCTCCCTACCCATGGCAAGCACTAATCTTCCTGTTTCTATGGATTTGCCTATTCTGGAAATATCACATAATGAAATAATATAATGTGTGGTATTTTGTGACTGACCTCTTCTGATTAGCATAATGTTTTCAGTGTTCCTCCATGTTGTAGTGTGTCAGTATTTTATTCATTTTATGGCTGAATAATACCCTAATGTATAGATATAATGCATCTATTTATTCATTCTTCAATAGATGGACATTTGAGTTTTTTCTACTTGTTTGGCTATTATGAATAATGTTGCTATGAATATTCATCTATAAGTTTTTTGTGAACATATGTTTTCAATTCTCCTGGGGAATATACCTAGGAGTGGAATTGCAGGATCTTATGATAACTCCATGATTAACAATTTGAAGAACTGCCAGATTATTTTCCAAAGTGACTGCACCATTTTACATTTCCACCAGCAACATAGGGTGTTACAATTTTTCTGCATCCTCTTCAATACTGGCTGTCATAAAATGTTTTTATTTTAGTCATCTTAGTGGGTATAAAGTAATACTTCATTGTGTTTTGGACTTACTTTCCCTAGGACTAGTGATGTTGGGCATCTTTTCGTGTGTGTACTTCCATTTGTGTATCTTGAATTTCAAAATGAATTTTAGGATCAGCATGTTAATTTCTGAAAAAATAAAGCCAGCTGGGGATTTGATAGAGAATGTGTTCAGTCGGTAGACCAATTTAGATAGTATTGCCAGCTTACAGTATTAAGCTATTCAATCAACAAACACAGGATTACTTTCCATATATTTAATTATTCTCAAATAATTTAGCTTCTTCCTTTACAATCTGGATGGCTTTTTTTTTTCTTGCCTAATAACCTGGCTAGAACCTACAATACAATGTTGTATAGAATTGGAAAGATCAGACGTATTTATCTTATTCCTGATCTTAAGGGTAAAGTATTCATTTTTCACCAGTAAGTATGATGTTATCTTTGCACTTTTCATAGATAAGTTAATTTTGATCAAGGAAGTTCCCTTCTACAGCTAGTTCATTGTGTTTTTATTATGAAATATTGTGGGAATTGTCAAATTTTTTTTCTGTGTTTATTGATATGATCTTGTGATTTTTGTCCTTTATATTATTAATATGATGTGTTACATTGATTTATTTTCACATATTAACCCATTTTTGCCTTGCATTCCTGGGATAAATCTCACATCTCTATGGTACATAATGCCTTTTCAAAGTTGATGGATTTTGTTTCCTAGCATTTTGTTGGGAGGTTTTTTTCATTTATATTCATATAGTCTGTAGTTTTCCTTCCTTGTGGTGTTCTTGGCTCTGGTATCAGAGTAATACAGGCTTCATAGAATGAGTTGGAAAATATGCCCTCCTATTTCATGGAAGAGTTTGTAAAGAATGGTGTTAATTCTGTATATTTGGTGGATATCATCTGTGAAGCCATCTGGGCCTGGGCTTTTTTTTGTGGGTCACTTTTTTATAACTGTTTTATTTTGTTTATTTGCTATAGCTTCATTTAGGGTTTCTATTTCTTTTTGATTGAGTTTTAGTAGTTTGCTCTTTCTAGAAATTTACTGTTTCATCTAGGTTATCTAAGTTGTTGGTGTAACATTGTTCATAAAATTCCCTCACAATGTTTTTTATTTTTGTAAAGTTGGTAGTGATGCCCCTGCTTTTATTCCAGATTTTAAGAATTTAATCCTTCTCTGTTTTGTTTGGTCAGTCTAGGTAAATGTTGGTCAACTGTTGATCTTTTCCAAGAAAAAATTTTGGTTTCATTGATTTTTGCTATTGTTTTTCTATTCTCCATTTTATTTATTTCTGCTGTAATGTTCAGTATTTCCTTCTTCTTTTCTTGCTTAAGTTTAATGTCCTCTTCTTTTTCCAGTTTCTTAAGGTGAAATGTTATATTCTTGATTTGAGATCATCCTTCATTTTTAATTCAGATGTTTACAGCTATGAATTTCACTCTAAGTACTGCTTTAGTGGCATAAATTTTGATATGTTGTGTTTTAATTTTCATCCATCTCAAAATGTTTCTAATATCTGTTGTTATTTCTTTTTGACCCATTGTGTTTTCTTAGGAGTGTGTTGTTTAATTTCTACATATTGTATTTTCTCCAAATTTCCTTCTATTATGGGTGTCTAATTTCATTCCATTGTTTGATTTGAATCCTTTTAAATTTATTGAGGCTTTTTTATGACCTTGCACATGGTCTATCTTTGAGCATATTCCATATGCACTTGAGAAAAACATGAAAATGTGTATTAGGCTTTTGTTGGGTGGAGCATCTAATAAAGGTCTGTTAGAACTAGTTGGTTTATGGTGTTTTTAATGTTCTCTATTTCCTTGTTAATTTTCTACCTAGATGTTCTGCCCATTATTGAAAACAAGTTATTGAAGTCTTGGACTATTATTGTTGAATTGTCTGTTTCTCCCTTCAATTCTATCAGTTTTGGGTTTCTGTATTTTGGGACTTTTTTGTTATGTGCATTTATGTTTATTATTGTTTATTATTATTATATCTTCTTGATGGAATGGCTTTTTTATCATATAATGTCTTTTTTCTCTGGTAACAATTAGTGCCTTTTTTGTGTTAAATAGATAGTTTCTAGTGTCCCATTTTCATTCCTCTGTTGTCTTTTTTACTATATTTTTTAAAAATTATTTTTAGTGGTTACCCTGAAGACAAAATTTAACATTTTATAGCCATCTAGTTTGTATCAGTACCAACTTAACTTCAATAGTATCCCTATGCTCCTCTCAATGTCTTCTGTGCTATTATTGTTATACAATTTGCATCTTTATATATTATAGGACATTTTGTCTCAGTTTTTGTTTATCTGAGAAAGTTCTAATTTCTTCTTCATTTGTGAGGGATAGTTTTGCTAGGTATAGAATCATTGGTTGATAATATTTTCTTTCAGCACTTTGAATATATCATCCTACAGCCTTTATTTTCCATGATTCCTGATGACAAGTAATCTTTAATAATATGCTGCTTTGTCTTTGTCTTTCAAAAGTTTGACTATGGTGTGTCCAGGTATGATCTCTTTGTGTTGATCCTACTGGAGTTCACTGAGCTTCTTGGATGTGTAGATTGTTGCTTTCCTAATTTGGCAAGTTTTTGACCATTGCTTCTTCATATCTTCTTTTTGCCCCTTTCTCGCTCTCCTCTCCTTTTGAGAAATTCATTATGCATATGCTGTTATACTTGATAGTGTCCCATAGATTTCTGAGGCTCTGTTCTTTTTCCTTCATTCTTTTTTCTTTCTGTTTTTCAGACTGTAGAATCTCAATCACCCTGTCTTCAAGTTTGCTGATTCTTTCTTTTGCCAGTTCAAATCTTTTGTTGAACTTTGTAGTAATTTGTTCAGTTTAGTTACTTTATTTTTCAACTCCATAAATTCTCTTTGATTTTTTTTTATAATTGTAGTAGCTGATTTAAATCTTTGTCTAGTAAATCCCACATGTGGGCCACCTCAGAGACAACTTCTATTGATTACGTTTTTACTTGGGTATGAGCCACAATTTCCTGTTTCTTCTCATGTGTCATAACTTTTATTAGTAACTGGACATTTCAAATTAACATAGTGGCAACTCTGATGATCAGATTCCCTCCTTTTCTCCAGGGTTTGTTGATGGTTCTCCTAGTTGTTGCTGTTCCCATTTGTTTGTTTGATGATTCTTCTGGACTAATTTTGTAAAGCCTGTATTCTATGTTGTATACTGATATTTTTACTCAGCTAGTTTAGTGGTCAGTTAACAATTGACAGTGATTTCCTTAGATGTTTTGAACCATTAAGCACCCCTGTCTTTGAGAGCAGCTCTCTGTGTACATTGAGGCATGTCTTCAATATCCAAGCAAGCAGTTTACATCTTTGCCTTAGACTTCACTTTCTGCTTACACAGAGCCTCAAGACCAGTGAAAGGTGAGAAGTTAGGGCCTTCTCAGGTCTTTCTTGGGCATAACCATAGTACTGGGCATGTGTGTGGTCTTCTAGATTCCCAGGAATATTTTGGAGTTTTTCAAAGCCTGCTATGGCTATCTCTTTCTCCAGTTTTTCTTTTAAATTTTTTGTCAGGGTGTTGTTAGCCTCAACTGGTATTCCTATATTAGACATATGTGATGTTAAAGAATTGCTGATGATTGTTTTTAGCAAATTCTCTATGGAATGAGCTCTGAGTCAGATGAGATAATGATAAGCTATGAGAGTACAACTTTTTAGGGAGGTGCCTAATATATCAAAACATAACAATTATCTGGGGATTACACTTTTGAGGAGCTGCCGACCTTTTCAGCCCCCTCCAATGGTCTACTAGACTGCTAATTTTTACAGATAACAATAGTTGAAAGGCTATTTGTTTGAAGGCTACCTCTGAGTCAGAACGGGAAGGAGAGTTGGGAGTAGGGTAAATAATGTCCCAAATCTCACTGTTCTTACCAAGATTTAGCTGTGTTTCTGGAATAATACTCCTCTGATTGCTGGAAGCCTTTGATTATTTTCTAAAGTTCTGAAAAAGTTGAGTTTGATAAATTTTTTGCTTTTTTTTGTGGACGATTTGCTCTGAGCTAACATCCTCTGTCAATCCTCCTCTTTTTTTTGCTGAAGAAGACCGGCCCTGAGCTAACATCTATGCCCATCTTCCTCTACTTTACATGTGGGACAACTGCTACAGCATGACTTGACAAGCAGTGCGTAGGTCTGCACCAGGGATCTGAACTGGCAAACCCTGGGTCACTCAAGCAGAACGTGTGAACTTAACCATTGTGCCACCAGGTCAACCCTAAATTTTTTGCTTTTATAGAGGAGTAGATTCTTGGAGGTCCTTACTCTGCCATTACAGAAGTTCTTTTCATTGGCATCTTTTAAATTACAAATCCAATTTCCGTTATAGGTATATAGTTGTTCCAGTTACTTATTTCATCTTGGTTCAGTTTTCATATTTTGTGTTTTTTAAAGGATTGGTTCATTTACCATTTATTTTAGATTGTTGAATTTATGAGCACAAAATTGCTTGTAGTATTTCATCACTATCAAATTAATGGCTGTAGGATCTGTAGTTATATCTTCTTTTTTATTTCTAATTTTGGTGATTTGTATCTTCTCTCTTTGTATCTTTGTCAGTCTAGAAGTTTGTCCATTTTTACATATTTTCAAAGAAACAACTTTTGGTTTTGTTATTTTTCTATGATTTTTAAAATTCCCTATTTAATAATGTTAACCCTTATCTTCATTATTTTCTTCCTTGTGCACACTTTGGATTTATTTTACTCTTCTTTTTCTAGTTTCCTAATGTTGGAACTTACATTATTAATTTGAGACCTTTTCTCATTCCTAATGTAAGCACTCAGTGCTATAAATTTACTTCACAGCACTGGTTTAGCAGCATCCCACATATTTTAATATATTGAATTTTTATTTTCATTCAGTTCTACATACATATTGTTTTTTGCTTTGAGATTTTCTCTTTGACTCATGGATTGAACAAACATGAATTTTGTCATTTCTCTAGGTAGTCTAACAAATTCATTTCTAAAAGCCATTTCCAGAAGACATTTCTATGATGTTTTTATACAAAAGTGTTTTTATAAGACATGATTTTCTAACTCAACATTATTATACGACCCCAAAAGTTGCAACTTTTGTTCACGTAACACATACAAATCTATAAACATTCAGTAAATCTTTCCAAAGTGTAATGCTCACTTCCTGTTAGTCAACTGTGATACATTATGTGTATCACACATGTGTGTGTTGTGGATGGATTACAGTGTGCTGAGATTTGTGCTGTCTTATCCCTCAGAGTGGTAGGCCAGGACCTGACGTGGCCAAAGTTCTAGGGATAAAGTTATTAGAGTCCTAGTGCCTTTACTCCTGGCTCAAGAACCCTCTCTGCTTACTTCATCATGCCATATAAGCATTATCATTCTCCACGTGTGCCATGATGTGAAGTGGTTGGTAAGTTCTAGACACACTGTAATTTTTAGTATTTCTTGTGAACATTTTAATGTGTAATATTCAATCAAGACCTGTTTTGTGGGTCCCTGCTGCATTGTTTTACATATACTTATGAAATATCTTAGAGAATGTTCCTAGAAATTTTATCTTTGCTGTTTCATCTTTATTTTTCATTTAAGAAAATGTGTCAAACAGTCTTATAATCTTAGCAAAGTCATGAAAATTTAATGGTTACTCTCCTATCGTGAAACTTTTACATTGGCTAAAATGGAATAAATCTGCTCTAAAACAGACTCAAGACCACTAATTAGAATATAAACTTACCCTCTTTTCAGAGAAAAATCATAACTGCTCAGCATTTACTGCTGCTACACTTCAAAGAAGGAGAAATACCTCTTTCTTATGGTTAAAATATTTTATTCCTCACTGAAATCTGTGAAATTTGCCATTTGTGATAACCAGATATTGATCCATTCATCTGACAAATATTCCTTGAGTATCTTCTATGCAATGATATGTTAAGTGGGATAAAAAAAAGTATAAGGCATGGTTCTTGTTCTCAAGGAGTTTATAGTCTATTTGGATGGGCAAGACTTGAATATATTAAAAAGAGATTAAAATAACGTTAAAACAGTGCGAACTATTTCCTATGGTGGTATAAAATGAAACACCAAAGGAGTCGTAATGATTCTAAGTGATACAGGATTTCAAGAGAGCACAAGGATGATGTGTCACTTCCTGGAGATGATGGGAGCTAAACTGTGCCTGGAAGGAGGGAGGAAGAAAAATAATAATAGCAAATACTTACATAGGAGCTACTTCGTGCCAGCCACCTTCCTCAGCACTTTATGTACTAGTTCATTTAATACTCAGAAAAATGCCAGAAAATGCAGAATTTTAGTGGCTTGACTAAGGTAATACAGCTAGTAGGTGTTAGAATAAAATACAAGCAATCTGTGTTTTAACCACTATACTGTACTATCCCTTGGCAGATGTTCTAGGACTTGAGAAGCAAATGAACAAAGACACAGTAGGGTGTACTAAGATCAATGAGCAGATTCTTAAAGAGGGGGCCAGGTTTGATAAGAAAGGTGATATGTTTCTGGTAACTCTGTTCCTGCTTCTTTTGAGGTTAGGACTCTTCACTCTACCTAGTTACAATTAATACCTAGGCCCAGGGTTGCTGGTGTTCCACAGGTACCCAAGGACTAAAGATTATCAACCCTTTTTGCCAGTTGTTTGTTTTCTCTAACTCTGTAATTTCTTAGGTTTAGAAGTAGGTGGTTTAGATGTGTACTGTTTGCACTTGCCTATAGGATGTCAGTAATTTTGTCTTTACAGTTTATATGCTTAAATTTTAGTGGCTGACAAATCCCTTAGTTACCACCCTATATAGTATTAGGTGGGTGAAGACTGGGTCTTTGAGGCTCTTGCCTTTGGGATGAAACCTTAAAGTTTTAATCTGGCTCATGATTGGGAGACATTGGAAGTGTTTGGGTAGAACACTGCAATAATAGTGGTATTTTATCAGGCAGTTGTGTGCAGGATGCATTGGATAATAAATAATCAGTTTCCAGAAATCAGAAACTATACAGGTTTCACTTTGTTAGGCTTGTTTCTGCTTTTAGACAATAAAACTGTATGATTAAAAAAATTCTAAGGTTATTAAGCTTTTTTTTTTACTCTTCAACTTACCCATCCACATGCTTTATGGATCTCACCTTAAACTGAGGATGTTTGCTCAGCTATCCGCCACATAGATTTCTGTTTGTCTTTGACAATTTTAGGAGGCCTCAATGCATCTGTATAGAATATGCAAGATTTCAACTTTCATTGAAATATTTTATATTTCATGCTGTCACCAAAATTTGAGAGGGAACAATGTTAGCGATTTTACAGAGGAACTTTACCTTTCATTAAGTCTGCTTTAAGATGTTTGAATGACTCATCACTATAAACTCACTTTTAAGATAAGAAGCTCTTTAAAATCTCCTGCTGTATTTGTTATTTAAGAAGTCTTTGGCAGTTTGTGTTTTTGCTTTTTATTTTTCTTTTATTCTACTTTGCAAATCCGAGAAACATAATTCTCATAACAATGCTATTTTTCTTTATGATACTTGCCCCAAATCTTCTTTGGTAAGAGGAGGCCCTGATCTTCTACAATTTCCTCAAAGCCTAACCTAACAGCTGTAAGCACTTAACAGCTAATCAGCTCAATTCAGCTCACCTGTGTGAGTGATCCTTGACAGCTCCATCTGCTTTGAGTCAGGATTTTTTTTTCTTTTTTTTGGTAAAAGACTTAAAGGGAAAAGAGTTAATGAACTTGCAAGATTACTTTCAGCTATTTTGAGTGTTATTCAAGGTACAAAATGTTTAAAAAGATACATTAACTTTAGTGTATACTTCTAATCAGCAAATGACTACCATATTATTGACAATAGTATTGACAACAAATACAGTACAAACGACGAGAAAGTTAGATATGGATTTCAAAAGAGAAACTGAGAAAATGTTAGCGAAAAATAAAAATAAAAAATCTGGGTCTAACCCTTTAAGAAAATACAGAACATTTATAAAGACTATTTAATTTGGCAGAAATTACCATATTAGCTAAAGTAAATGCTAAATCTCTTAAAAGAAAGGACAGGTCTTTATTTATTTTTTTGAGCAAGATTAGCCCTGAGCTAACTGCTGCCAATCCTCCTCTTTTTGCTGAGGAAGACTAGCCGTGAGCTCACATCCGTGCCCATCTTCCTCTACTTTATATGTGGGATGCCTACCACAGCATGGCTTGCCAAGCGGTGCCACGTCCACACCTAGGATCCAAACCGGGAACCCTGGGCCGCCAAAGCGGAATGTCTGCACTTAACCACTGCACCAGAGGGCCAGCTTCAGGACACGTTTTTAATACTCACAATGAGTCTGACGTTGTATTAGGCCAGAATGCGGAGATTGAGGAGATTATAGAAGAACAAAACAGTGTCTTTATCATTACTATGTAGAAAAGGAGTGTGGCTTTTCAAGGCATAAAGCAACTGATATGATGACCTGGAATAAGTATGACCTGCTCTTACTCTCACTTGGATCCTTTGATATTGATCCATGCTGCTTCCGTATGGAAGCTGACATTTGACAAAGATATCAAAAACCTCACCCATCCGATAAAAGCCTTATTTCCCCAGATGAATAATGCAAAGATATTGTCTAAGAAACATGTTTTACATACATCCACGTCCAGCTGTAATAAGAACCTACTATTTTAAAAACACATTTACAATTGAGAAGCTTTAGCTTCTTCATAGTTATTCATTCATTCCCCTTTATAGTAGCCCTATATTAATAAGCCCAATTGTCTGTTCATTACTATCAAAGAACAAAGCCTAGGGTGTCTTGCTTTGAGTTAGTAAGAGTCAGGGGTAGACCGCTGGCTTGATCTAAGGTCCAGGTGCTGCCCATTAAATTGCAGGGCCAGAACTGACACAAGGTTAACAGCACCTCTGCCTAAAGAGAGCTCTGCTCTTCCCCCTCTTCTAAATTTTCAGATTGAATTAGGATGGGCACAAAAGCTGGGCACTTTTTATACCCAAAGAGTGAGCTCTTTTGTAAGTCAGCTGCTTGAATTTCAAAGAATTATAGGACATCAGAGCTGGAAGGGTCCCTTAAATATTTTTCAGTGAAGTCCATCCTTCATTGTACAGATGGGAAAACTGAGGCAAAGAGTGATGGACAGACTGGCCCAAGGTTTTCTGGAACAGTTTTCTGCTAAATACCACTGGAAATTTTCCAGGAAAGTGATCCCAATAGGCCTATATCACAGCATCTTGCCCTGTACATTACCTGCAGAATTATGCCATTTCTCTTACTATTTGGGTACTGAAGTGATTTGACGATTCTGAAAAAAGGATTTTCTCTATTAGAATAAAGGCTTCTCAGACAAATGCTATGTTCAGATACTCTAACCTTTGGCAACAAGTCTGTACCTGTTTACCTTTGGTGTTGGTCAAAGCATTTGATTTTGAAAAGCATAAATAGTAAAAGGCTCCTATTGCCTTAGCAACCATATTAACCAAACACACTCCTCACTGTTTCTCCCTTGACCCCATCCCCCAAATCATTCCAATATCCACTTATGTAGGAAAATAAGTTTAGCTGCTTTATAATATTTTCCAGAAGGCAGAATTTCTTCATTTTGCTGCTTAAGACAGTGTTACATGGCACAGTGTTTCGTGGATATTTACTGAAGAGTTTGAAACATATTGGTTACCAATGGGTAGATGGTTTCCACACAAGAGTAAGACGTCATGGCTACAGCTTTGGAATTATAGTCGGAAGACCTGAGTTCAAGCATGGTCCTGCTACTTACTAGCTATAAGAAATTGAGCTAGTTAGTCACTTAATTGTGTATTTTCAGTTTTCTCAACTGTAAAATGGGACAATAACTACTTCAGAGAGAGTTCACCATGATTTCGTGAGATAATGTATATCAATGTTCTTAGTAAACTATGCAGTATTGTAGAAATATACGATAAATTACTCAGCATCTTTATTTACTCGTAAGGGGATGATTTTCAATCATTAAAAAGGATGGAGAGAAGAAAAATGCATATAGCCAGATCGTTTGGTTTGCAGGGATAACAAAGCCCAGTTGATTGAACTCTCCTTCAGCAAATATATTTTGACCAATTATATTGTTCATAAAATGACTTGTCTCAATTGACTTGCCCAGAATCTAAATGGACTTGTTAAGCAGAAGTCTAAATTTATATATATATATTTGAGGAAGATTAGCCCTGAGCTAACATCGGTGCCTACCTTCCTCTACTTTATATATGGGACGCCTGCCACAGCATGGCTTGCCAGGCAGTGCCATGTCCGCACCTGGGATCCCAACCAGTGAAACCCGGGTCACCAAAGTGGAACATGCGAACTTAACCGCTGCACCGCTTGACCGGCCCCAAGTCTAAATTTAAATGATTGTGTTTATGTTTCCACAAATAAAACAATTTTCTTCATTGTGGGAAAGAAAGCATGTTTTTAATGACTCAGTTGAGAAAGTTGTATTTATATATTTCATATGTTTCATTGATGCCTTTATAGTCGTGCTCCTCTCCAACAGAATATATATATATTATTCTTTGATAAATCACTTTGTCAGTGGCCAAAAAGTATTCTCATGCATGTGTGTTCCACTGCCCAAAGATAATGGTATTCCCAAGCTTCAGTGGCAGATTCCATCCTATCACTCACACAATCCTGGTATACTTTCTTATGTTGGGACTTTTTTTCCTATATAAACAGTTATTGGACATATGATCCTCATAAGCTTATTGGGAGCACCCAATATGACTCATGTAAAAGTGAGTTGTATGCACTCCAAGTGTTTGTAAGTGGAAGGTAGGGTTAAAACGAGGATGATAAAATAGGCTGGGAGGATTCCAAGCAAAATGTGTTGGATCATTTGAGTTGGGTGGGATGTTTAAGGCTAGGTAGGCCAAGTTCTCACCCAGCTCCCTAGGATGTCATACCTAACCCTAGTCTTAGTATACTCAATGCTAACTCTCTCCCTTAGCCCATCAAAATGTCCTTGGGCAATGCCTCACACCTCCAGGTAGTTTCTTTTTCAGTTGTTTATATATCTTATCAAGAGCTGGTTGACCATAGCTTTTTAATTTTTTTTAACCACTACTCTAAACCAACGGAGTGAGAATTTTAAGAACTGTGGTAGGCCAGTGCTAGGGATTATAATGGGGGTCAGGCAGTAGTCACATCCTTGGGCAGACACACTTGCAGTCTGACATTGTGATAGCATATCTACTACACCATATGTGGTCAACCACATTGCCAATGTAAGAAATTAGATTTTTAATCCACCATTGATCATACTGCCTAGCTAAGAGTGGCTACTTAAACTCCTTGTGGGTCTCAGAAATGTTTGATGGGCAGGATGTATTTGTTTCATCTATTTCATTTGCCGTTTTGTCACTGTAGAAAGCACAGGATACTCCAAGGGGAAAATTGGCTATTTGTCTCAGGACTTATGGGGGAAGCTACTTTCTTGGCACTTCTTCAGGACCCTAAGCCTTTAGAATCTTTACCTTGGTATCTGACATCAAGACTTCTTTACAAAACCAGGAGGATGGTGACCCTTGACTTGGACATCCCAATTTATTTATTTATTCATTTGTTTTGAGTACCTACTGTGTGGCAAGTACTGATCTAAGAGCTGGGATACAGAGATGAACAAAACAGAAAGTCATTTTTATCAATATACTCCTGCTTGCCCCCAACAAATCGAACATGTCCATTGGCAAAAGACTACTAAATGTGAGCTCTTAGAAAGCTGGGTCTATATCTTATTTATTTTATTTACCCCAATATCTTTACAATACCTGGTGGCAAGTAGGTGCTCAGTAAATGTTCAGTGACTGAAGGAAGAAATGAAGAATGTATTTGAAACTCACAAATGAAGATGTCAGTAACTGATAAAGCTGATGTCATTTGCCTTCCAGGGATATGTGCAAATTCAAGGGGAAAGGGCACCCACCACACTTCACTAGCTTAGAGAGAATATATTGGTGGCAGCAGAGCATAATGGTTAAAAGTATGGGCTTTAGAATTGGACAGAGCTGGCTTCAAATTATCAGTTCGTCTTTTACCTAACTGTATGACCCTGAGCAAGTTATGTAAACTGTATATTAGTTTCTGTAAAATAAGGCAAGTAATATGATGTTGGGAGGTTGTATAAGATAAGGTATATATAAAGAACTTAGAACAGTGCCTGCCTCATGGTAAATGCTAGTGCTTTTTAATGTTAAAAATACTTCTTAAAGTAATACCTCAGGCAGCTTCACTGTGTGCCTCTGGCGAAGGAATCTGTTGGGCTCTTAGGATGGACCTGGACCTCCTCTGCCCAGAGGAGGTCCACGCACTGTGGCCTGATATCTGGAGCTTCTTTGGAGCTGCCTACATTATTTATTATCTATTGGTTTATTTATTTGTTTATTTGGGCCAGTGGGCAAAGGGCTTCTGACTTTCTACAAATCTGATCCTCATAGCTTGTATGGAATAAAATCTGGAATAAAGCTCCTCTTGAATATATTTTCCTACTGATTGGCTTCAACAGGCAGACAAAACTATTCATTTCTAATCACAGGAAGAAATTTGGATGCTCCACTTCCAGGGTTAAAACAAAACTTTATCTTAACAAATGAAAATGAGAACAAATGTTGCTTTAGTAACAAAAGTAAAGTGCTGTCTAGAAAGGAAATACAAAGTAGACAAAACCCAATTGTGCAGGGACTTGGCGGCTGAAGAATGAAGGAATTAAAGTCCAGACCCAAGGGTGGCCCTTTGGCAAAATTGTAAACGATCCTCTATACTTTCAGTCTCCCTGAGCTGGGCACATTTCTAAGTCAATTTCTAGTCATACATTTGCACTCAGGGCTCAGAGATGGATTTAGGAGAAGAGAAGGGATGCAGAGAAATGCCCCAATCTGAGCGTCTTTTATGTGCCAGGAATTGTGTTATGGTCTTCATTTGCATTAGAGATACACTCCTCAGGCAACTCTGCACAGACTAATTGGCCTCATTTTTTACATACATAAAAGTAATCTTAGAATGGTTAAATAATTTGGCTTCACATCTTTTGTGTGGCTAAATGGGGAGTAGAACCTAGGTTGGTCTGTAGTCAGAAGCTAGGTTCTACATGCAACACAATGCAATTCCTAAACTAAAAAAGATAAAGTTCTGGAATGTGGGATAAGAGTATGAATGAAGATTTGAGCAACAGGCCAACACTTAAATCTCAGAAAAATCTTACTTAAGGCAGATGAAACGAACCTGCAGACTGTCATATATAAAATACAATCCCTTCTTTACCTCAGGCTACCCTTAGTGTTTTGTTTTAATTAGAATTCTCCATATAGGCACCTTTCAAGAAAACCGACCTCTGACCTTTAGTGGGGTGTCAAAGCCCCAAAGCACCTAAGACTTCCTATGGAGGTATCAGGGCATAGAAAAGAAAAGTGAGCCTCCTTCTGTCCCAGTAATAATTTGGGAGAAACTAGGCTTTATCGCTTACATGGATGTTTTGTTGTTTCCCTTTCCAACATATACTTGAACCCCTTTTACTCTTCTTGACTTCTGGAACTTATTCCTCAAGGATATTGTGGAAGAAATAAAAGAAGACATGGCTTTCTCTCCACCACAGATGGCTGTGACCTAGTCACTGACAGCCTAATAACAGAGTATGTGGTTGAATTGGCTCCTTCACTCTTTCTACCACAACATATCTGGGAATTCTTTTAAAAACATCAAGATTCTCCACAAACATGATTTTTCACCTCCTTTAGTCCAAACCTTTTACTTTGTCTGAGCCTCTGGCCAGGCAGATTTGGGGAAAGCCATGAAGGTGCGGGAAGTGCTTGAATACTTAGCAGTCTAACATATTTGGAGCTCTGTTAGGACAAGGATCCATTTTTTATTCACATCTGGGTTGCCAGTATTTCTGTAGTGTCTGAAACACAAGTGTTACTCAGTAAATGTTGAATGAGTATGACTAATGTCAATCATTGAGTATCTCATGTAAGGAGACTACTCAGAGAAGATGATATTTTTGATGGGACTCGCAAGAAGGTAAAGAGGAGGGAGGGTAAAGAATAAAAACTGAAGCAGGATGGAAAGTTGGGCCCATCTGGAGATGCATCTTTGATTCAGTCAGCTCCTGCTTAGCACTCAAGAGTTTATGTATTGTTTGTAGGTGCCTGCATCCATTGTGCAGGCAAGTATGTAACTAAAATCTTCACAACAATTGATAGGGGCCCAAACTATATAAAAATCCTGACGAGACAGGTCTAAAAGGAACTAGAAGTGAAAGAACTGACACTACCTTTAGGTTTACAGGGGAAAAGGGAGGAAATGTTACCAGAATCTAGAAGGAGAGAATCATGTAGAACAGGCAGCTTTGGGAGGAACAAGGACCTGTGGGCAAGTGACCTGGCCAGGCTGCAGTGATCCTTTAGGAAGGGAGCTGGCATGTAGTAAGTGTTCAATAAATGTTAGCTGTTACTTAATCAACACAATGCATGTGATTACTTAGAAGCTACACTTAAATTACTTTAAATTACTACATGCCAGTCATGATTCCAGGTACTTGACATATATTAACTCACCTTAATCCTCATAACAATCCTAAGAAAGTTGCTAATGTTACCTTCATTTTACAAGTAATGACACCTAAAGATGAAAAGTTAAATAAGTTATACAAGATTACATGTCTAATAAAGAAGCAGATGCATAATTTGAATGCAGATAGGTTTGGTTCTAGGACTTAAATCCTTAACACTGTTCTATGCTGCTTGAACCAAATAGTGTTCTTAGGTCCTGAGGGTGAGGGTGGGTAAGGGGTGGGATATGCCACAGACTATTTTATTTCCTCTTTTTTTTACCTCTTTCCATGTCAGTTGAAGATAATGGATCTTTGCTTTATTGTCTCTAGGGCCCAATTAAGAAAAAACTTTTAAAAATCTCTTTTTGATGGTGTACAATCAGCAGCCCCTATCTGGTATCTTTCAACACAATAAATGAGGAAATAGGGGATTGCCATCCAAAATGAAATATCAATAAAAGGAAGAAGGTGGTAGCGGTAGAGTGTTGGCCAGACCCAAACATGACTACATAAATAAACAGTGGAAGCCACATTCATCCCTGCAATTGAGCTAATGATAATACTGACCAATCATCCAGGGATAGTGACTAAAATCTTATAAAAGGGTTACTTCAATCAGTAGGGTAAATAATCGTCTTATCCTTTGGTCACTTTTTATATAATAAAAGTTCTAATCCACAAGGCCCAACCCAATTATTGCTTGTATTTCCACCACTGCCCTCTCTCAAAATAAAATATACTTGCATTACAAATTATGAAAGACATTCCGAAGTTGGACTGTATTACAGTGATATACTCGGCATTCAGTTTTTCTTTCTATATGATTTGCTCTAAAAATCACATAATGTCAGGATCTGTTGCCTGAGATTCATTAAAAAATGTCTTTTGATCAGTGTAACCAACTTAAACAGTTGTTTATCGTTAGACAGCTCTTCAATCACAAAGGACCATGGTTGGGGGATTTATGTATGTGTGTTTGCACACACACAAATGTGTATCAGTATGTGTATGTGTGTATGTGTCTGTGTGTGTTGGTTCAGCCAGGCTCTGTAGAATTTGTGATTTCATGCTTGCCAGAAAGTGTGAAAACATCAGGAATGCCATTGGTACAGAACATTAGTCACCTCCCAATCATAGTGGAAGTATGGGTTTATAATGGGATGATACATAGTGGAAGTATAGGTTTATAATGAGGTGATGCCTGCTATGGCAGTCAGTGTCTCATAAGGACCATTTCCATAAAAAACACCCCATCAACCCTGACTTGTTCCAGGAAATGGCTAGCCAAAGGAAACCCTCTGCCGCTAACTTTGAACAATTCTCTCTTTTGAAATGTCCCAAACTGCTCGCTTGCCTCCTTGTAGGCAACCAAGGATTGTCAGATGTATCTGGAGACCCACGTCTTCCATTTAAAAATATCTCATTTTAGTAGAACGTTTGTCAATCAGACACTGTCTCAATATTGCCTCTTTTTAGTCTATAAAGTTTATTTCCTTTCTAGCACCCTTGAACCCCTGCTAAAACAAAAGTGAACGCAGATGAGTTCCTGTTCTGCAGGTTTATGAGCAAACAGATTTTGTTAATTTTGTCTCAGACTTAGTTTTGTCTTTTACACTCTTTTTTAATGTATTCCAAATAGATTCTGCATGACTTACTTGAATAACTTCTCAAGACAATTTCTTAGTTTAATTCCTTGTAAAAAAAAAAATCTAAGCTTACTAGCTTATCATTTTCCACTTCAGTTTAAGATTGCCTTCATGCTAGCTTGCCTGCTGGTAACATGAGAAATAAACATATTCTAGATGTAATTGCAAGACGTCTTTGTTATTTGCTAAATTTGTCCAGATGCTGGAGTGGATGATATAGTGAAATAATTTACCATTGTTATACCTAGCAATATAGATTTTGTGATTTCTGTTTTCAAATGTAGTGATCCTTTCTATAAAAAGCATCACCAGTGAACTAAAATAAAAAGTAAATAACTTTTAGTAGCTTTACCTTGGGGAAACTTCCTCCTTTTATGCCTTTCTACCCCTCCTTAGATTCCAGTTATTATTACTGTTGTTCAAAACGGATATATACAATGATTTTTGTTTCAATTAATGCTAAACTACATAACAATTTTAATACTCTCAGGAGGAAAGAAACAACTTTCCATCTCATCCTGGGAAAAATCAAAAATAAAATAATCACAGAAATAAACCTCTGTACTACATCAAAATGTAGAAATTCAGGGCCAGAAAAAAGCCTTCTCATGTTTTATAATTTGATGCTAAAATTATCTTGTAACACACTGGCAGTTCTGGAGCACAAGTTTGTTATTTTGGGTCAATTTTTATTACTTGAAAGGCCTGCTTTAAAATAGATTTTTTAATTTGCATGAATATTTTAAATGAAATCCCTTCTTTATCTTGTGGCCAGATTGTAAGGGAAAACCAGAAACCTTGGCTCTGTGGACTTGACAGTATAATTCTTAAGGTTACATGTAACACATTAACACAGCTGTGGCCAATAACTGCACTGTCTTTATTATTCTCCTATAATGTGAAATTAAAGTGAAGTGGAAATGTTTATTCCATAAATGGCGGGCAACATTTTAAATAGATAATAAAATCTAAGTGTTTGCTTGAAAGCAAAAAGAGCTATCTCCTTCAACCAAATTGAGAGGTAACCCAATGCCAAGCTTGTCCAAATAGGCATAGACAGCTGACAATCCTGTCAAGAGACTCAATCACATAGCAATATCTTCATTAGGGGAAACTATTTCTATCTTGGAATTCCCAGGTGCCAAGAGAAATGAAGCTTCGTTTCATATGGTGAATTAAGTCAGCCCATTCCAATTGTCATGTTTATATGAAGATAGCTTTTCTTCATCGGACATTTTTGATAAAGTTATTTTGGTTTTTGTTTGCTTCTCTTTCGAAATTCCCCTGGAGCCTGTTTAGTAGTTGCATGCTAATTCTTTAGTCAGGCTGATGGTATTTTTCCTCGCTCAAGAAATTGACCTATCACATTTAATCATCTCAACTCAACATTCTTTTGGCTTGTTTGTACCAATTGATAAGTTGAACTAAATCAAATTATTGAAGGTTGTTAATTCTGAATCAGATAAGTGCCTTATTCCAACATGTGCACCTGACATGTATTTTGTTTGAAATTAGACACTTCTCCTTCAACAGACACTTGCCAATCAACAGTGCTGCATGAGGAAATGCCATAACTGCATAAGGACGACTTGCTGACATGGGTCTGCAAATTGATCTTCAAGATGTTCAAAGTCTTTGGGGCTGGGGGAAGGGCACCATATGGGGAATCATGGACTGCAAGAGCTCAAAGTGTTCTTAATTTGCTCTCCAATTCCATTTGTATGTCAATATATCACCATACAAAATACCACTGACTGCAAATGGCACAGAAACTTAGAAATTCCAACAAAGCTTGTTATAGGCATGCTGCTCTATTGGGTTACTAAAACCATAGAAATTAGTCCTAAAATATCCCAGACAGCATCTTTGACACTCAGCAAAATGCAGGATCATTGTATATGAAAGATTAAAGGGACACTTGGAGAAGGTCAGAGAGACTGCAGACAGTTGAACAACCTTACTAGTTTGTACTGTATCTTATTCCACTGAAAACAAGATTGAGAATATAGGCAAAATGTCTCAGAGTGCCACTGTGTGTTTCAGAAAGAAGAGGTCTACAGAGTTCTGGGCCTTGCTGAGTCCTGAATCTCCTGGAGATTATCCTGATCTAGAGGATTCTTCCTGTCCTAGAACCTCATGAACTGGGGATGCCAAGTCAGACTCTGTTAGACCTCTGGGGATGGCAGCATGGCAATGGAAGCAAACTGAGAGGAAAAGGGGGAGCTTCTCTTAGCTTGTGATAACAAAGAACAAATAACTGAAATCTTCCCCCTAATTTCAGGGGCAAAGTGTGAGAGTGCCAAGTTTGTCTGTGGAGTCACATTCCCCTCTCAGCTCACTATTTGTGACTCTTTCTGCTTGCCCTTGATTTTAATTTTAACCTTATTTAATGGGGATTCAAATCTTGATGCTTAGAGACGTGTAGAGAGTGATTTGTCCCCAGCCTTTTACCCATCTTGGGGCAGTCCTAGGCCCTATACTACACTAAAAGATGACATTGATTCAACCTGCCCTCTTCTACCAGACACTACCTCACTGCAACCTTATATCAACAAAAGGTCCTCTATGGTTAGCTACAGTTTATCACTTAGTGTGTTTCTTACCACATGCTGAGAGTCAGATGTCATCATCAGTACTTCATGCCAAATTAAAATCTGCTGTCTTCCATTTGGCAAACATTAATTTTCCTCTCCTTTCTTCCCTTTGGCACAAAATATAGCTTAGATCTACTTGAATTTTACTTAATAGTTTTATTTAGCTTGGTTTCAGCTCGGGGATTTGTAATTGTTTAGTAAATGGTACTGTAAGATAGGCCAAAGCAAGAGAAAAAAAAATGCTGATAGCTTGTGAATTCTCTTTTAGTAAATACTGGTATTTTAGTGCCCAGATGAAGTGGCTTCCAAGAAGGTTTAAGATGCAGAAGTTTGGTTCAGATGACTTTAGTCATGATATATTTGAGATTTCTGTTCCAGAAAATATTTAATACATGTAAGATGTAGTGAGTACTCTACATCCCTAGGCGGTATATTTAGAGCATTGTGTAAGATATATGACGTGTAAAACGTGAACCTTGCACTTAAGTATTTACAATCAAAGGAAAGTGAAAAATTCTCTTAGAACTATTAGACAGAGCAATAGTACAAATGTTAAGTGCTATGAGAGTTCAGAAGAGGAAGAATATGTTCCTTCTGAAGTGCATTACTCAGGATAGGTTTCCAAAGGAGGCAGGATTTGAAGTAGCCCTTGAGAGTTAGGGAGGAGTTGAATAGGTGTAGGTGAGTATAGCATATGAAGGAGCAGAAACAGCCAGAGCAAAAATGCAGAGAACAAAACCACAAGGACCACTTTCTGAGGGTGAGAAAAGTAATAATGTTGAAGGAAAAACTACAGTAAAGACCACTCATGTCAAAAAGTACTGATTGATTTCAGATGTTCAGGCCCTTAAAAAATCAAGCTCTGACTTAAACTCTATCACTTTATTTTAATAGTGTTATTATGCTAATAAATGGATCAAAAAATGTAAGAATTCCTTATACTAATGTAGTTTGAAACAGTTAAAATTAATACTTTTATTTAATGTTAAGTCTACACCCTTGGTTCTCAAACTTTAACTTGAAGCAGAATCAGCTGTGGGGCTTTTCAAAACACACACTGCAGGGTCTCACTTCCAGAGTTTTTGGTTCAGTTGGTCTCTAACGGTGCTAAAGAATTTGTATTTCTAACAATTTCCCAAGTGACACTGATGTTGCTGATCTGGGGATCACACTATGGAGAAAGAGTTCCAGTCAGAGGAAACAACTAGAGCAAAGACCTTTAGACTCGAATTAGTTTGGTATATTCAAGGAACAATGAGGAGGTCTCTTTGGCTGGAATAGATTGGGCAAGAGGAAGAGTAGTAGGTCAGGCCAGAGAGGTAACAGAGACTAGATCCAGGGTCCGACAGGTCATTATCAGGATTTTGGATTTTATTCTGAAATTGAAAGTCATTCGGTTTCTATTTTAACAAGTTTCTCTGGTTGCTACAAGAATAGACTTAAGGAGAACAAAGTAGGACACAGGGAAACCAGTGATAAGAATATTGTAGTAATCTAGGCCTGAGATTAATTTATTGCTTGGACTAGGGTGGTAGTAATGGAATTCATGAGAAGCACTGGACTCTGGACATACTTGAATGTAGAGTCAACATGATTTCCTGACAGAGCATGGGCTCTAAGAGTGAAAATGATCAAAAGTGACTCCAATGTCTTGGTTCTGAGCAACTGGAAGTTGGAGGTACCATCAACTAAGAGAAGACTATGAGTAGAGCAGATTTGGAGGTGGAAGAAGATCAAGAGTTTAGTTTGAGGTAGGTATAGTTTGAGACTTATAGACTCATGAAATATTACAACTTGAAGGGGCCATAGAGATTTAAAGCCCAGAGAGGGATAAGAATTTGATCAAAGTCACATACCTAGACAGAAACAAATCCTAAATTAAGACACTATGTTTCTCTTATATTTCCAAGAGTGCTCAGCTTTGGGTTAGGCACACAGTAAGCACTTTATAAAGACTTGTGAAAGCTCTCATGAGGGACACTTAGTTTAACACTCCTAACCAATGTAGATTTGGGGGAAAATCAAGTCAGATTCTTTCAACAATAATTTAAATAAGGTGGTCACTGTAATGATTTTTACATTCTAAGTTGGAAAAGTATGCTGATGCTAAGAAGGTCCTCCTTGTCCTCAGCATCACACATTGAGCTAACTTCCATTATGAGGGTTTGGTATCTTGAAACAGCATCTATTGGTCACCAACAGAAATAATGTCCCTGAATGCTGACTTTAGGAGAGATAATTAAGGTATTCTTTGTGACAGTTGAGTAAATACTATTTGGAGACTCAGAGGACCTGACTTCTGGCCTCAACTTTGCTACTCTCTCCCATTTTCTCTGGGCAAGTTGCTCCTCCTATCTAGGCTACAGTTTCCTCTTCTGTAAAACTAAGATGTTGGCCTACATGACCCCTATATTTACTTACAGATCTTGAAATTAGATTCCCAATTTCATTTTTTCAGAAAGAATTCACAACTAAAATTTTTGTTCCTCAGAGCTTCCATGTGTGTCTAGAAATTCATTTACTTAAACAACCAGACATGAATTGTGAGTTTAGCACCCTCCATTGGAAAAGGTAAGACCTAAAAAGCACAGCAAAGTACTAAGCATACTGAAATTTGAATCAGTCTTGGATCCTTTCTCTGGCTCCACCATTGATTCATTGTATCACTTAACTCTGTCATTTAATCTCAGACTTCAGTTTTCCTCTTGCTCAAAGAGGGGTAATGCTTGCTCCTCCCACATCATGGGGATTTGGGGATAATCTAATGGGGTAGCAGATGTAAAAGAGCTTTGAAAAAGATAAAGTGTTTTTAAAACGTAAATTCGTGTGGTACATAATAACAATAAAAGCGACAATAATAGTTAATATTTATTATTCACCATTGTCCTCACCATGTCACGCACTTACTTCACCATTTTGCTGAATGTCATTTTCTCAGTGAGGACTTCCCTGACTACACTGTTTATCATTACACACTTCCACTCATGTTTCCATCCTCCTTACTCTGCTTTATTTTGCATGGCACTAATTACCTGCTAACATCTTGTATAATTTAATTCAATCTGTTATTGTCTTTCTCTGCTCACTAGAATGTATAATTCATAAAGAAAGGGTTTTTATCTGTTTTGTTCCACTCTGTTTCCCCAACATCTAAAACTGTGGACTAGCAGACACTCAATAAATTTTGTTGAATAAGTGAATTCTGCCTAGCTTCTCTCTTCCTATCTAGATCTTCCTATCTAACAGTACTAGCTTATGCAAAATCAACATCTTTACTATTCATTCAGCAAAAGTCAGTCCTTGTGCTGTGCAGGTAGCTAATTGGCAATCCTATTATCTTAGAATGTCCTGAGGTAAGACGAATCTTTTCTTTGGATATAAACAGCCTTTTGAGGCCACTTTCATTTAAAGTTTGCTTTATGGTCTGGTAAGATAGGTAGTTACTATCTTCTGCGGGGGACTGCCTAATGTAATGTTTCACTTTACGGTCCAATACCATCTCTATTATGTATTAACTATGTGACCTTCATCATGGTACTTGAATCTCTTCAGGCATCTGTTTTCTCATTTATTAAATGGGGATTACAGTAGGACCTTCCTCATAAAGATGTTGGATAACCAAGTGGGACATTATCCATAAAGCACTCTACACAGGGACATTGTAAGAGCTAAAGAAATAGTAGTCTTTTTAAGCGATTTCATCAGGGGGGTTATAGAAAGACTTTCAAGTCTCTCCCTCACTGTTGGAAGCATGTGTGACCTCCTATAAACATCTTCACATTCCCACCAAATGAAAATTCTATAAGTTACTTATCTATAGAGCCTGAAAGTATGTGTATACCCCAAAGCCTGGGAACTTGATGGGGAAGGGGAAGGGAAGAGTAGCAGGTGGAGGGGACACAAAAGGAGGCTGAAAATCCTGAAAATGCACTTCACTGACTTCACAAGATTGTGCTGGCTGGCATCGATGATTAGAACTTGGTCCATGGTACTTAAAGAAATATTTTTAAGGTAACTACTCCACAAGAGAGAGCTCTGGGATATTGAAATCCATACTGTGACTTGGATGCTTCTCTTCTGCCAACATGATTTTCATGGCTGCCAAAAAAATAGGCAAAAATCTCCCTTCAACAAATTTAATGAGTATATGCTGTGTGCACTTAGGCATAAACTTCCAGCCCTCTCGTGGATGAAGTTGTAATTCAGCAACCCTACCTTCCATTTATGGAAGGGAGATTTTTTTCAGGCTTAGAATTTCTTCCGGATTGCTTTCCTTTTTTAAATTAGAGGAGAGGCTGCCTTGGTTTAAACAGCACCTCCTCAGATTGTGCCTGACTGATCACATGCAAAGCAAAAATCAAATAAACTCCACACTCATCCAAGACATCAGTTGGGGGTCGTTTTCAGGCTAGAAATCATACCCCAACAAGTGTGCTCTCCCCTGGGATGGCAGCCACAGGCTGCTACGCACCTGTTTGGACTTCCAGATGGTGTGTGTTTGGAGCTGCTCATGGGAGACCATTAATCTACAGAGAGAACATTTGCTCCTTTTTGCTGTTTCACTTATGATAGAGCAGAGAAGAGTTTCAAAGTGAGTGTTTTCATTTATCCACAATGCCCAGTAACAAGTATTACCTGTTTTCTCCAAAACTGGATATGAGTATAGTGGAGTCAATCTGACCCCAAAAGAGATGGTCTGAATGAAAATACAGCATAAAGGCATAAAGATGAGTTATTCCATTGACTCCTCTGGAAATTAATTAGGAATATATATGTACACTCATTTTTTTAAAATTTAGGATACTGCTCGTTCTGAAATGGAGGAGAGTGGATGTGTATTCATTATTGGAAGTGATGTCTGTAACTACCCATTCATTCTTCTAGAGTACTTTACATGCGTTATCTTGTTTAAGAAAAACAACAACCCGCGAGGTAGGTCAGACAAATCACACTCCATTTGGGGATTATCACATTCAGGTTCAGGGAGGTTAAATGATCTGCCCAAAATCTTATGGTTAAAACCAAGAATAGAATCCCAGCATACAGATTCCTATCTCCTTTAACCTTTTTTTTTTTTTTTTGAGGAAGATTAGCCCTGAGCTAACTACTGCCAATCCTCTTCTTTTTGCTGAGGAAGACTGGCCCTGAGCTAACATCCATGCCCATCTTCCTCTACTTTATATGTGGGACGCCTACCACAGCATGGCTTTTGCCAGGCGGTGCCATGTCCGCACCCAGGAGCTGAACCAGCAAACCCCGGGCCACCGAGAAGTGGAGCATGCGAACTTAACCGCTGTGCCACCCGGCCGGCCCCTCTCCTTTAATATTTTAGAAGTCAGCTATGAGTGAGTTTCTCACTATCTTTCCAAGGGGCTCTAGGGGAAGAAATGCTATACATGACTGTCACCCCCCTGTCTGATAGACATTAACTTACAAGAGCCAAATTTTGCTCTCTCATTTTCTTCTCATTTTGTCAATTCCAAGAACATCCATTGTTTTTCTTTGTCATAAAGGATTAGCCAGGTAGTAGAAAATTACATGTTCTCAGTATAAATGCAAGTGACAATTTAAATTTTGGAAGTCCTAGAGAAGGACTAAATCTTTGTTTTTTACTATGTTTATAAAGGATCAATTGAAGGGAAAAAGCAAAAATCTAGAGAAAGATTGATGTCTATGAAGAGCAAAGAATGGAAGTAACAAATTTAAGCAACCCATAGTGTTACAAGTAATGGCAGGAAAAGAGAAAAAAGGATGAAAGCCCACACCCACTACCAGTTTGATTGACACATTAGCAATCCTGGCTCTGTTACAACATTGCCTCTATCGAGCCTTTCTTGTATGCAGGCTTCTCTGTACCCACACCCCTTCTTTCAGCATCTTGTTTCCTCGCTCTGGTCTTTCACATTATACCTGCTCTCCCTGACTGATACTTCATGCTTCCACCTCCAGTCCCCCTGCTCCATTTAAGATACTCTTTGCTTCTTGCTAACTCCCTAAGGGCTGGAATGTCCTTTCACAACTATTGAGAAAATAAAAAATAATTTGAATTTTAAAAATATGCCCTGCCACTTATAGGTCTGAGATAACAGACACAGATAAAGCTAGCTGCACAGTTAACAGGAAACAATATTTCTCTCGAGGATATGCTGCAGCTAAAATATGTCCTAACAACCCCCTTCTTTGAGTGACTGCTGCTTTCTTATTCACTGAAGAAAACTGTTATCTAAAATCATAGACTATGAGAAACTTCATTCTTTGAAATTGTATCAATATGAATGAAACATCCCATTCTTGCCAGGAGGATCTAAGTCATTTTGACACAGAGAAACAGCCTTCATTTACAAACCAAGCACAGAGCTTCAGAGAAGGGATTTCCACATCTGTTTTAATTTTATTGGTTCCAAGGAAACATCCACTTTTGCAGTCTAGATCAGATGTTTATTCCTTTACATATAGCCCTGCCTTGCTTCGAGCCTAAGAAAACATAGCTTCTTGCCTTATCTCTGCTTGACAATGTCTGCGGCCTCAGCTTGGAAGACAAAGTAGAAGCAACTCAGCTGGGATCTGGAATCATCTGGAGACTCATTTACTCACATGTACTGTGCGTGGGCTTGGGTAACTCAGACTAAAACTGCCAAACAGAGTGCCTACACAAGGCCTCTCTACTTGGCTTGGCTTCCTCACAGCATGGCAGCCTCAGAGTAGTTGAACTTCTTACCTGATTTTTTCCAGTTTTCCCAACTTCTTAACAGCACTCCAAGCATGAATGTTCCATCTAGTGAGGCAGAAACTGATGGCCTTTTATTACAGCCTCAAAAGTCACATGGCATCAGTTCTGCCATACTCTATTTTTTTACACTAGTTTTCATCAGCATTTCTTTTATGTTTTTTTTTTTGCAGTAACATTGGCTTATAACATTATATAAATTTCAAGTGTACATCATTATATTTTGATTTCAGTGTAGATTACATCATGTTCACCATCCAAAGACTAGTTGTAATCCATCACCACACACATGTGCCTAATCACCCCTTTCACCCTCCACTCTCCTCCCTTTCCCTCTGGTGTCCAATAATATGATTTCTGTCTCTATGTGATTGTTGTTGTTTTTATCTCCTATTTATGAGTGAGATCATACTGTATTTGACTTTCTCCCTCTGACCTATTTCGCTTAGCATAATACCCTCAAGGGACATCCATGTTGTCACAAACGGCCAGATTTCATTTATTTTCATGGCTGAGTAGTATTCTATTAGGTATATCTACCACATCTTCTTTATCCATTCATCCCTTGATGGACACCTACGTTGCTTCTGACTCTTGGCTACTGTGAATAATGTTGTGGTGAACATAGGGATTCATGTATCTTTATACATTCGTGTTTTTGTGTTCTTTGGATAAATACCCAGCAGTGGAATTCTGGATAGTATGCTAATTCTATTCTTAATTTCTTGAGGAATCTCCATACTGTTTTCCATGGAGAAACTGCACCAGTTTGCACTCCCACCAGTAGTGTATGAGAGTTCTCTTTTTTCCACATCCTCTCCAACACTTGTCATTTCCTGTCATGTTAATTATAGCCGTTCTGACTGGAGTCAGGTGATATCTCATTATAGTTTTGATTTGCATTTCCCTGATAGTTAGTGATGTTGAACATCTTTTCATGTGCCTGTTGGCCATCTGTATATCTTCTTTGGATAAATGTCTGTTCAGATCTTTTGCCCATTTTTTTAATTGCGTTAATTTTTTATTGTTGAAATGCATGAGTTCTTTATATATTTGGATATTAACCCCTTATCAGATATATAGTTTGAAAATATCTTCTCACAAATTTTGGGTTGTCTTTTCGTTTTGTTGATTGTTTTCTTTGCTTTTTAGTTTGATGTAGTCCCATTTATTTTTTCTATTGTTTCCTTTGCCCAGTCAGACATGGTACTTGAAAATATGCTGCTAAAACCAATGTCAAAGAGTGTACTGCCTATGTTTTCTTCTAGAAGTTTCACATCTTACATTCATGTCTTTAATCCATTTTGAGTTAATTTTTGTGTATGGTGTAAAATAATGGTCTACTTTCATTCTTTTGCATGTGGCTGTCCAGTTTTCTCAACGCCACTTATTGAAGAGACTTTCCTTCCTCCACTGTATGTTCTTGGCTCCCTTGTTGAAAATTAGCTGCCCATAGATTTGTGGGTTTATTTCTGGGTTCTCAATTCTGTTCCATTGTTCTCTGTGTCTGATGTTTTGCCAGTACGATGCTTTTTTGGTTACTATAGCTTTGTAGTGTATTTTGAAATCAGGGAGTGTCATATCTCCAGCTTTGTTCTTTTTTCTTAGGATTCTTCTGGTTATTTGGGGTCTTTTGTTGTTCCATATAAATTTTAGGATTCTTTGCTTTATTTCTGTGAAAAATGTCATTGGAACTTTGATAGGGCTTGCATTGAATCTGTAGATTGCTTTAGGATGTATTGACATTTTAACTATGTTAATTCTTCCTATCCAAGAGCACAGAATACCTTTCCTTTTCTTTGGGTTGTCTTCAGATTCTTTCAACAAAGTTTTACAGTTTTTAGTGCACAGATCTTTCACCTCTTTGGTCAACTTTATTCCTAGGTGTTTTATTCTTTTGTTGCAATTGTAATTGGGTTGTATTAATGACTTCTTCTACTACTTCATTTTTCGTGTACAGGAATACAACTGACTTTTGTATGTTGATTTTATAGCCTCCTACTTTACTGTATTCATTTATTATTTCTAACATTTTTTTCTGGATTCTTTAGGGTGTTCCATATATAAAATCACATCATCTGCAAATAGTGACAGTTTCACTTCTTCTTTTCCAATTTGGATCCCTTTTATTTCTTTTTCTTGCCTGATTTATCTGGGTAGGACTTCCAATAATACATTAAATAAGAGGGGTGAAAGTGGGCATCCTTGTCTGATTCTTGTTCTTAGAAGGATAGCTTTCAGTTTTCCTCCATTAAGAATGATATTAGCAGTGAGTTTGTGATATATGACCTTTCTTACATTGAGGGTCTTTCCTTCTATCCCCATTTTATTCAGAGTTTTTATCATAAATGGATGCTGTATCTTGTTAAATGCTTTCTCTGCATCTATTGAGATGATCATGTGATTTTCATTCTTCATTTTGTTAATGTGATGTATCATGTGGATTGATTTGTGGATGTTGAACCATCCCTGCATCCATGGAGTATATCCCACTTGATCATGGTGTATCATCTTTTAATGTATTATTGTATTTGATTTGCTAGTATTTTGTTGAGGGTTTTTGTATCAATGTTCATTGGTGATATTGGCTTATAATCTTCTTTTTTTGTGTTGTCCTTGTCTGGTTTTGTTATCAGGGTAATGTTGGGTTCGTAGAATGAGCTAGGAAGCTTTCCCTCCTCTTCAATTTTTTGGAAGAGTTTTAGAAGGATAGATATTAAGTCTTCTTTGAATGTTCGGTAGAATTCACCTGGAAGCTGTCTGATCCTGGACTTTTATTATTTGGGAGGATTTTGATTATTGTTTCAATCTCCTTACTGGCAATTAGTCTATTAAAATTCTCTATTTCTTCTTGATTCAATTTTGAAAGTTGTATGATTCTAAGAATTTATCCATTTCTACAAGATTATCCAATTTGTTGGCATATAGCTTTTTGTAGTATTCTCTCATAACCTTTGCATTTCTGAAGAGTCTGTTGTAACTTCTCCTCTTTCATTTCTGATTTTATTTACTTGAGCCTTCTCTCTTTTTTTCTTGTTGTATGTAGCTAAGAGTTTCTCAATTTTGTCTATCTTTTAAAATAAGCAGTTCTTAGTTTCATTGATTTTTTCTATTGTTTTTTCAGTCTCTATTTCATTTATTTCTGTTCTGATTTTTAGTATTTCCTTCCTTCCACTGACTTTAGGCTTTGTTTATTCTTCTTTCTCCAGTTTCTTTAGGTGCACTGTTAGATTATTTGATATCTTTCCTGCTGGTTGAGGTAGGCCTATATTGGTAGAAACTTTCTCTTAGAGCCACTTTTACTGTATCCCATAAATTTTGGCATGTTTTATTTTCATTTTCATTTGTCTCAAGGTATTTTTTGATTTCTCCTTTGATTTCTTCATTGACCCAATCATTGTTCAGTAGTGTTTTATTTAATTTTTACATATTTGTGACTTTTCTGTTTGTCTTCCTGTAGTTGATTTCTAGTTTCATACCTTTTTGGTCAGAAAAGATGCCTGGTATTTCAATCTTCTTAAAATTTATTAAGACTTGTTTTGTGGCCTAATGTGTGATTACTCCTGGAGAATGTTCCATGTGTATTTGAAAAGAACGTGTAATCTGTGGTTTTTGGATGGAATGTTCTGTATGTATCTGCTAAGTCCATCTGGTCTAATGTGTCATTTAAGGCCAATATTTCCTTATTTATCTTGTGTTCAGATGTTCTATCCATTGGTGTAATTGGAGTGTTAAAGTCCCCTGCTATTATCATGTTGCTCTCTATTTCTCCTTTTATGTCTGTTAATACTTGTTGTTATATATTTAGGTGCTCCTATGTCAGGTGCATAGCTATTTACAAGTGTTACATCCTCTTGTTGGATTGTTCCCTTTATCATTACGTAGTGCCCTTCTTTGTCTCTTGTTATAGTTTTTGTTTTAAAGTCTATTTTTTCTGATATAAGTATTGCTACCCCAGCTTTCTTTTCATTGTCATTTGCATGGAGTATCATTTTTTTGAGGAAGACTGGCCCTGAGCTAACATCTGTGCCTATCTTCCTCTACTTTATATGTGGGATGCCTGTCACAGCATAACTTGATCAGCAGTGCATAGATCTGCACCCAGGATCCAAACCAGTGAACCCAGGGCTGCTGAAGTGGAATGCACAAACTTAACTGCTATTCCACCAGGCCAGCCACTCTGAAGTATCTTTATCCATCCCTTCACTTTCAGTTTGTGTCTTTAGATCTCATGTGTATCTCTGCATGCAGTATACACATAGGTCTTGGTTTTTTGTCCAATCAGCCACCCTATGCTGTTTGATTGAAGCATTTAATCCATTGACATTTAAAGTAGCTATTGGTAAGAATGTATTTGTTGCCATTTTGTTACTTTTTTCTGGGTGTTTTAGTACTTCTTCTCTCTTCCTTTCTTCTTCTTTTGCTCTCTTCCCTCGTGGTTTGATATCTTTCTTTAATATTATGTTTGGGTTCCTTTCTCTTAATTTTTTGTGTATTTATTATAGGTTTGTGGTTTGTGATTACCATGAGGTTAATATACAGTAACCTATGTATATAGCAATCTATATTAAGCTGATGGTCTCTTTTGTTTGATCTCTTGCTAAAAGTTCTACTCTTTTATTTCCCTCCTCCCACACATTACCTTTTTGATATCATATCTAACCTCTTTTTTTGGGTTGTGTGTATCAATTACCCTCTTATCATGGAATAGGTCATTTTAGTACTTTTCTCTTTTGATATTCATATTATCTTTGTAAGTGATTGATCTGCTACCTTCACTGTATATTTGTCTTTAGCAGTGATTTTATTGTTTTTTAAATGTTTTTTTATTTGATCATAATAGATATTACCTTTTTTTTTTTGATGATTTTCTTATTCCTATTTGTGGTCTTCTTTCTCCAAGTTAAATAAGTCCCTTTAGCATATTTTTTAAGGCTGGTTTCTTAGTGATAAACTCCTTTGGTTTTTGCTTGTCTGGGAAGCCCTTTGTCTCTCCTTCCATTCTGAGTGATAACCTTGTCTGGTAGAGTATTCTTGGCCGTAGGTTTTTTCATTTCAGTTCTTTAAATATATCACACCACTCCCTTCTAGCCTGTAGGGTTTCTGCTGAGAAGCCAGCTGTTAGCCTTATGGGATTTCCTTTGTATGAAACTGTTGCCTTTCTCTTGTGGTTTTTATGATTCTCTCTTTATCTTTAATTGTTGACATTTTAATTATCATGTGCCTTGGTGTGGGCCTCATATATATATGCACACACACATATTAGGTAGGTTGGCTAAGTCTCTCAATCTTGGAGAGGTGACCTTATGTAAGAGATGCCTTATGAGGCCCAGCAGTGTGCTTCCCTCTCGTCACCAGTTCCAATTGTTGAAGGAGAGTCCCCGGTGTGGGCTACATGTGTCACTCTGTTGTGACAGGGTTCCTCTTGCTGCAGGTGCCCAGGGAGGGTAGGCTGTCCCCCTGTTCATCTGGTTGTATTACTCAGCAGCATGTGGTTCCTATGGACCCTTCAGCCACTTTATCAGGCATGGGGAGCCCTAACACAGTTGGCTGCAAGGTCTAATAGCACATTCCTGCTGCAGTTTTTCTGTAAGTGAGTAGGCCCCCCATATGCCTGGTCGCTAGGCTCAAGGGTTTACAATTGCTGTAGGTCTCCACCTTGCAAGGCCATTGTCAACTCTTTCAGGATTGCAGCTGAGTGGGGCCAGCCCCAGGCATAGGAGCACCCAATTGTTTCAGGCTTTGGAAGGTGGGGCTAATCCCATATGTGCCTGTTTGGGAAGCACAAGTCTGCTGCAGCTGATGAGACCCACAGCCCACAGGGTCACACATCCAAACAAAACAGTCTTGCCCCATGTGTGTGCCTTGACCCACTGAAGCAGACCCAGTCACCCCACTGCAGAGGCCAGACACACTCCACTAATGCAGGCCTGCCCCTAGCACACACCCTTCCCCACAGAGGTGGATCCACTTGCCTGGCTTCTCAGGTTCCAGTCACCCTGCTTATGTGGGCCCACAATTTGCCTGAGGGCTTGCTGTTGGGTGGGGCCAGTCCCTAGGGTCAGCTGCTGGCCCTAGCTGAGCTGGATTAAATCGGTGCTGTAGTGGGTGGGACAGACCCTGGGCTAACCGTCCAGAGGAAGAACTCCAATGGTGTCTGCCAGCATCTGTCTCAGTATACCTATACTAAGTCATAATAATGGCTGCTTCCAATGTCTCAGTCCCTGGGGAAGTCTCACTTTTCATTCAGTATGCACCTAGAGCCTAGCAGCTGAGTCTCTTTTCACCGAAGGACTATGCACCTTTCTTTCTGGTGGTTTCAGGTTGTTTTCCAAAATGGGTGAATTTGTGCATGAGCCCTTTAAGACCAGATTTTTTTTCTCTTATGTTCTATAGCATTTCTGGGGTATTCCCCATTGTTGTTAGTAGCCACAAAAGCCAGATATTATGACACTCATATCCATTGTGCTGAGTCCAAAAGTTACTTATAGTGGTAATGCTCTCCCACTCAGAGCACCTGCTCCTCTGGGGAAGGCTATGCACCTTAGGATTGCTCCTGGCCATTAGATGCTGCAGCTCATGAAGGTGGCATTTTTTCTCTCCAGAATGGAATTTATGCTTCTTCCACCTCAGTCAGCACTGTCCCTTGTTGTGGGGGTTCTTTTTGTTCAGTTTTAAGTTCTCTCTCAGGGGCAATTGTTTCAAGAGTAGTTGTCAATTTGTTATGTCCATGAGAGGAGGTGAGTTCAGAGTCTGCCTATGCTGCCCCCTTGACACCATCCCTACCATACTCTATTGATTGACCAGTCACAAGCCTGCCCAGATTCACGGAGAGCAGACATATCCATCTGTCAAGGGAAGGAATATCAAAGAATTTTGGGCCATGTTTTAAAATTTCCCCAGAGTGTATCAAGCACTTAGTTATGTACAAGGTACTATGTTATTATCTTTGTAGCAGTTACAAAGAATCAGATGTGAATGTTAACCTCAGGAATGATATATTCAAGTAGGATCTACTGATATCCTTTTGTAGGATCCTAGGTATGCCATTTACTCTCTCTGAATCTTTTTTCATGTCTGAGAAATAGAATAATAATTTTTATCTACCAACACCCAACCATTACAGAATTAGAAAAATAAAATAAGATCATTATGGTAACCAGCCTCCAAGATAGCTCCCAATAATCTCCACCTCCTGGTTGCCTTATATAGTCTTCTTCCACATTATACTAAGGTTAGGCTATGTGACTAATAGGACACAGTAGAAGTGATAGTATGTCACTTCCAAGATTAGGTTATAAAATTCTTCATTTGGTGCACTCTCTTGCTTGCTGGTTTCCTTTACTTTTCTTGAACCCCTTAATTTGAGGATGAAACAATGTTGCAAGCAGCCCTATTGAGAAGTTAACATAGCAAGGAAATCAGGCTTCCTGATAACAGCCACATGAGTAAGCTTGCAATCTCACAAGAGACCCAGAACTAAAATGAGCCAGATAAGCTGCTTCCAGATTCCCGACCTACAGAAATGATATGATAATAAATGTTTGTTTTAAGCTTCTAGGGTTTCGAGTAATTTGTTATGCAGTCATAGATAACAAACACAATCAGGTAAGAGTACTTCATACAATGGCAAAAGATGATTCTTAAGCTGATGTAGATGAACAAGGCTAATTGGATGTCCAGCCTTATTAATTAACAATCTCTGCAAATATCTATACACTAATGTTGGGTTTAAGTGGAACAGGATAGTATAAGATGTCACTACTAATAAACATGACTTCACAGTAAAGGAGGGCCTTCCCGTGTGAGTGTTTTCCCTTAAAATGTGTGTGTAAGCATAGGTCACTTCACTAGCAAAATATAAGAGAAATGCTGAGATGAGAGGTAGCACAGGGTGGTTTTAAAAAAAGTCCTGGAGGGCCAGCCCAGTGGCATAGTTGTTAAGTTCACACACTCTTCTTCAGTGGCCCGAGGTTTGCTGGTTCAGATCCTGGATGTGGCCCTACACAATGCTCCTCAAGACATGCTATGACAGCATCCAAGATATAAGAACTAAAAAGACTTACAACTAGGATATACAACTATGTACTGGGGCTTTGGGGAGAAAAAAAAAGAAAAAGAAGAAGGTTGGCAACAGATGTTAGCTCAGGGCCAATCTTCCTCACCAAAAAAAAAAAAAAAAGTCCTGAAGGCAAGGAATCAGCAGATCTAAATTCTAATCTCCTTTGTCACTGATCAATTGTGTGACCTTGGACTAGAGACTACCTCCCATTGAACATCAGTTTATTATTAATAAAGACGAGATTCAACTATATTAGTGGCTTTTAAAACTTTTTTAACATGAATTAGAATAAGGAATATATTTTACATTACAATACAGTGCATGGATTGTATATGAATAGAATATCTATAGTATATGAATAGATGTATCTAAATTTAAATATAACTTTCCTGACACAATACTTTACCTTTTCTGCATGAGATGCACTACTTTAATATTACTTTCTATTCTATTCTCTTCCATAAAAATCCCACTAGTCATGAACTACTAAATTCACTTCATGTGTTATAATTGAAAATACAGTTGTACTGGACTGTAGATGGTTAATAAGAACGCTGTCTGCATTCTAAGTAAGGGACAAATCTTATTGAGGGTGATAGACCTAGCCAAACTAAGTATAGTCTACAAAGAACAAGAGTTAAGAGCAAAAGAATATTGTCATATTTGGGACAAAATAATATACTGATGGTAGAAGAAAGTTAAGCAGACATTTGAATTTGGCTATATAGATCTATTTGTTTGATTCTTCATTCCTTGTAAGGTAGACCAGAATCAGAAGTACCAATAAAGGGAATTAAATACCTCATCATCCGATCAGGACACCGTTCTCTTTGGAGAGATCTGGAGAGATGCTGAAAAATTGTCACTCTTTGGATTCATTTTTCTCGAAATTCCTTGCAAATATAAATTTCTTTGGCCACACATAATCTCTTTCCATGAAGTATAACACAATTAATTTAGGCACAGCAATTGACATACTAGCACATTCCTGAGATTACAACCTGGGCATCTGGATTTAAATTTGGATACAAATGAAACAATTTAGTCATCCATTTATGCAGTGTTGCTTTGGTTGCATTACTGTCATTATTGCATTATTGTATTTTATAATGTTTCATACTTAGAGAGAAATATTATCTTAAGTTTTGTGAGATTTATTTTTTTACTTAGACAAGTGTTTATTGAGTATCTCCTAGAGACTACACCTTCTAAGTGCTGGAAATGTAGCAATGGCTAAGACAGAGATGATCTCTATTCACATGGAGACCTCACTGGTGTTGTTCCCATGAACCAATTACATTAATGTGCTCACAATCCATATGCTGCAGGTAGACCTAACCTACTTTATGACATGATCAACATAAGGTACTTAGGGGCAAGGTAACTGAATTTAGTGGAACATATCTAATCATCCTAAGGAAAAACAGATAAAGACAATGTAGATCCAATTAAAATAGCTAGGAACATGCCAGCACCAAAATCTATAAAGCTGTAATGGATCTAATTGTCTAATCTCCTGGAACCATTTGCAGCACTGTAGCCACTGAAAGGCAAGAAAATGGAGTTACATGACCTCAAACATTAACCCTTTCACTTTAAGAAACTTCTGTGACCCAATCAACAAGCAAAGTCTAGGATAGGTGTGAATGGATATTCAAGATTTCAAAAATACAATGAGAAATTTGGCTCTGAAATGTGACTGACTGAAACAGTTTCCACCTAAGGTGCCTGTGGCTCTGAGGCACATGTACCTGAAAATGGATAGGAAATAAGACTAAAAGTAGAAAAGACAAAAATGGGAACCAATATGGACATTGTTTATTATAAATGTTCTTGGTGTTGCTTTCTGAAACTACATAAATACTCCCAATTTTATAACTGGGCCTATAAGAACATTGGCTAGACCTCTAACTTGTTTTGACTTCAGGTAGCATGTTTTTATTTATTTATTTAGATATAATTGACATGTAACATTGTGTACATGTAAGGCATACAATATGACGATTTGACACGTTTGTATATTACAGTGATTACCACTGCAGCATTAGCTAACACCTTTATCATGTCACATAATTATCATTATTTTTTGTGATTAGAACATTTAAGATTCAGTCTCTTAGCAACTTTGAAGTGTATAATGCAGTATTGTTAACTACAATCATACTATGCACTAGATCTCCAGAAATTATTCATCTTCGAACTGCAAGTTTATACACTTTCATCAACATCTCCCCAATTCACCCACCCCCAACCCCGGGTAATGACCAATCTATTCTCTGTTTCTATAAGTTAAGCTTTGTTAGATTCTACACATAAGTGATATCATAGAGTATTTGTCTTTGTCAGTTGTACCTTACTTAGCATAACACGCTCAGGTTCTATCCGTGTTGTAGAAAATGGCAGGATTTCCTTCTTTCTCATGGGTAGATAAATAGATAGATGGGTAATCACATCTTATTTATCCATTAATCCATTGCCCAACACTTAAATTGTTTCCATATCTTGGCTATTGTGAATAATGCTGCAATAAACATGGGAGTGTAGACATCTTTTTAGTATCTTGTTTTCATTTCTTTTGGATATATACTCCAGAAGTGGAATTACTAGATCATATGGTAGTTCTATTTTTAATTTTTTGAGGAGTGTCCATACTGTTTTCCATAGTGGCTGAACCAATTTACAATCCTAACGAAAATGCACAAGGGTTCCCTTTTCTCCACATCCTCTAAATACTTGTTATCTCTTGTCTTTTTGATGATAACTATTCCAATGGGTGAGAGGTGATACCTCATTGTGGTTTTGATTTGCATTTCCCTGATGATTAGTGATGTCGAACATATTTTCATTTACCTGTTGGCCATCTGTATGTCTTCTTTGAAGAAATATCTACTCAGGTCCTTTGCCCATTTAATAATTGCATTTTTTCTTTTTTTTTGCTATTGAGTTGTATGAGTTCTTTACATATATTTTATATTAACCTTTTTCAGATATATGGTTTGCAAATATTTTCTTCCATTCTGTAGTTTGCCTTTTCATTTGGTTGGCTACTTCTTTTTTTTTTTTATTTAAAGATTTTATTTTGTTCCCTTTTCTCCCCAAAGCCCCCCGGTACATAGTTGTATATTCTTCGTTGTGGGTCCTTCTAGTTGTGACATGTGGGACGCTGCCTCAGCGTGGTTTGATGCGCAGTGCCATGTCCACACCCAGGATTCGAACCAACGAACACTGGGCCGCCTGCAGCGGAGCACGCAAACTTAACCACTCAGCCACAGGGCCAGCCCCTGGTTGGCTGTTTATTTTGCTGTGCAGAAGCTTTTTAATGTGATGTAGTCCTACTTGTTGATTTTTGCTTTTGTTGCTTGCACCTGTGCTGTCATATCCAAAAAATAATTGCCAAGACAAAAGTTAAGGAGGTTTTTCTCTATGTTTTTCTCTAGGGGTTTTACAGTTTCAGGTCTTATGTTTAAGTTTTTAATCAATGTGGAGTTAATTTTTGTTAGTGGTGTGAGAATGGATCCAATTTCATTCTTCTGCATGTAGTTATCCACTTTTCCCAGCACCATTTATTAAAGAGATTCTCCTTTCCCTATTGAGTTTTCTTGACTCCCTTGTCAAATATTAGTTGATCGTATATGCAAAGATTTATTTCTGGGCTCTCAATTCTGTTCCATTGGTCTATGTGTCTATTTATGTGCCAGTATCATACTGTTTTGATTAGTTTTGTAGTATAGTTTGAAATCAGGAAGTGTGATGCCTCCAGCTTTATTCTTCCTCAAGGTTGCTTTAGCTATTCTGGATCTTTCATGGCTCCATACGAATTTTAGGATTGCTTTTCCTATTGCTATGAAAAATACCATTGGAATTTTGATAGGAACAGTATTGAATTTATAGATAACTTTGGGCAGCGTGGAAATTTTAACAGTATTAATTCTTCCAACCCATGAACATGGGATATCTTTCCATGTATTTGTATCTTCTTTAATTTCTTTTATCAAAGTCTTGTAGTTTTCAGTGTACAGATATTTCACCTCCTTGGTTAAGTTTATTCCTATTATTTTATTGTTTCTGATACTATTGTAATTGTGATTGTTTTCTTTTTTTTTCTTTTTTAGAATTTTGTTGTTAGTGTATAGAAACACAACTAATTTCTGCATGTTGATATTATATCCTGTAACTTTACTGAATTTGTTCATTAGTTTTAACAATTTTTTGGTGGAATCTTTAGAATTTTCTGTATATAGATTATATCACCTGCAAACAGAGACAATTTTACTTCTTCCTTTCCAAGTCGGATGCTGTTTTATTTCTTTTTCTTTCCTGATTGCTCTAGCTAGGATTTTCAGTACTATGTTGAAGAAGGGTGGTGAGAATGGATGCCCTTGTCTTGTTCCTAATCTTGGAGGTAAAGCTTTCAAACTTTCACAGTTGTGTATGATGTTAGCTGTGAGTCTGTCATATATGGCTTTTATCATGCTGAGATATTTTCCTTCTCTACTCATTTTATTGAGAATTTTTATCATGAAAGGATGTTGTATTTAGCCAAATGCTTTTTGTTCATCTATTGAGATGACTATATGGTTTTTATCTTTCATGCTATTAATGTGATGTATCACATTTATTGATTTGGGTGTTAAACCATCCTTTCATCCCAGGGATAAATCCCACTTGTTCATGGTGTGTATGATGATCCTTTTAATGTGCTCCTGAACTCAGTTTGCTAATATTGTGTTAAGAATTTTTGTATCTATATTCATCAGGGTTATTGGTCTCTAGTTTTCTTTCCTTTTTTGTGTGAGGAAGATTGGCCCTGAGCCAATATGTGTTGCCAATCATCCTCTTTTTGCTTGAGGAAGATTGTTGCTGAGCTAATATCTGTGACAATGTTCCTCTATTTTGTGTGGGATGACACCCCAGTGTGGCCTGACAAAGGGTGCTAGATCCAAGCCCAGGATCTGAACCTGTGCATCCCGGGCTACTGAAGCAGAGCACAAAACTTAACCACTATGCCACCAGGCCACTAGTTTTCTTTTCTTGTATGGTCCCTATCTGGCTTTGTCATTAGGGTAATGTTGACCACATAAAAAGAGTTTGGGAGTGTTCTTTCCTCTTCGATTTTTTGGAGTAATTTGAGAATGATTGGTGTTAATTCTGCTTTAAATGTTTAGTAGAATTCACCAGTGAAATTATATGGATTTTCCTCTGTTGGGAAGTTTTTGATTACTGATTCAATCTCCCTACTCATTATGGGTCTGTTCAGATTGTCTATTCTTCATGATTCAGCTTAGTAAATTGTATGTTTCTAGGAATTTGTGCATCTCTTCTAGCTTATCCAATTTATTGGCATATAAATATTTGTTGTAGTCACTTATGATCCTATGCATTTCTGTGTTATTAGTTGTAATGTCTCCTCTTTCATTTGTGATTCTATTTATTTGAATCTGCTCTCTTTTTTTCTTAGTCTAGCTAAAGGTTTGTCAATTTTTTATCTTTTCAAAAAGCAGCTCTTAGTTTCATTAATCTTTCCTGTGGTTTTTCTGGTCTCTGTTTTATTTATTCCCACTCTGACCTTTATTTTCTTCCTGCTACTAAAGCTAGTATGTTTAAAATGAAACAAACAAAAAATCTAACTATATCAAGACTAAAAGAACATGAGGACTAGATCTCAGAGTAAAGACTTGGTCAATGACCAGGATTCAAAATGTTTTTCCATTCTTCTCTTTGTTAATTCATTCATTGTTCTAACAGATGTTTATTGAAAACCTGCTGGGAGCCTTGTAAAGCGCTACTCACTTTAAATATACATGTTTCTATCTTAGTGGAGTTTACAAACTAGTGAAGTGAGGCATGAAAAGAAAACAATGATACAATCAATAAACAAGAAACACAAAACCAGAGGACAGGAGAGTCTGAGTAGCAGAATTTCAGCCTCTTACATTTTCGCATACATTGAGACGAATCACTTGTGTGCCTTGTTGTGGTGTCTGAAATGGTAGCATTAGAGAATCACTTTTGGGGAGCCTAGAAAATTTGTCAGTGTTTCAAATTTGTTCATTAAACTGAAAATACCCCAAGGGGAAGACATACTTCAAGTATGCAGGCTGTTCCTTTGGTTCCCTGTTCTACTTCCACTACTCCATGTAAGTAAGGCCAATCCTCCTGGCTCATGGAAAGTGCAGGAGAACCAGCTGTCCAAGTTGCTGTGCTACAAATCACCAAGACGATGAGCCTCTGCTATTTTTCATTTCAAACTTCTTCCCAGGTAATAATATGTAACTACGTAATTTATAAGATATAGTAAATTTGGCTAAGGTCATTTAGAGAAACAACTGGTAATCACCATACTTAGAAGCTCTCAAGATTATGGGCTAAATTTAACTCTTTCATATTAATGAAATTATTTGTCTAATGACCTCATCTTCTGTCTGTGGCACAGATCCTCTCACACTTCTTACCAGATCTCCCCCTAAGATGAGGTTAACTCAGTTATATGTGGCTCCATTCCTAATTACTGTTAACTTCATTTGCATATGTTTTTCCATGTTATGTCTAGAAAAATAAAGTGAATTTTATTATCAGGGTACTCAGGAATGGTTCCTGATCAATTTGGCCTTTATTGAAACATTCACTCTATTTGGTCCAACTCCCACTGTATTCTTGGCTTCCCTCACTATTGTGGTTAAAATAATGCAAAACATTCTACAGTTCTCTTGGCTTCTTCTTAGTTTTGGTTTTCCATAAAGTCTCATTGATTTGCACACCCTTCTAAATGTGCTAGCTTAATTCCATTTATTTATAAATCTTTGATAACTTTCCCTCCTCTAGCTTGACAGAGTTCTCTTTTGATCAGTATGACCCATTCAACAGTATCTTCTTCCTTAAATGCCTTTCCTCCAAAAAGTAGGCTTATTTTAGCCATTTTTATAGTCATCTTAGTATAACCTAAGATTAGCACAAAGCAGTTACCTATTGAATGTTATTGATAAATTAAAGTTTACCATTTATTATTATTATCTTATAGAGTAATTGATAGCTTTTCGGAGCAAGGCTTTTTTAAGAATAGGCCTAGAGGAGGAAAATGTACGGGTAGGAGGTGTAAATTGGGAGGTAGGGTTATGACAAAGATTAACTTTCCCTAGTTCATGATTCTGCTTTGGATTGGTCCTCCCCTACCAGGGAACATTTGGTGCTGGTTTCAAAAGAATTTTTTCAAATCTCTGCACATAAACACAAACTGTCTCTGTATCAGAAATTAAAAATGGCTTAGCCCAATATATTTACATTTTTCACTTAGTAGTCTGGAAGCTTAGAACTAAATTAAAGTACATAAAATAGGATAACAAAGAATCCAACACAGTGTTGGCCCATAAGAGATACTCAAAAAATATTAATTACCTTCAAAATTGGAGTCAAGTTCTAGTAACTGACTAATCTCTGAGGCCTGGGTAACATGTCTTCTGTTTTCTTTATAGCAATGTTTCTGCAGGTGTGGTCCCTGGGCCAGCAGCATCAAAATCACCTAAGAGCTTGTTAGAAATGCAGACTCCCACAACCCACCCCAGACACACTGAATTAGATACCCTAGGGTAGAGGCCCGCAATTTGGATTTTAACATGTCCTTCAGAAGATTCTAGTAGCACATATGTCTGAGAACCACAGCTATAAACAATTTTGCTCTGTTTTTTCCTTAAATGTTTTATTTTGTATAATGTTTTAATCCATAAGCTATTTTAAATTGCTGAGGGAAATGACAGGGTATAAACCTACCTAAAATATGTATTAAACGAAGTTAATAACTTGCTACACAGAAGATTTAAATTGGAATAGAACTCCTTCCTACAAATCTCTCCAGTAACCCCAAAGTTCTACCCGATATAAGTCCTACTTTCAAAAATTTAAGCCTTTTGCTTATTTATCATTTAAAGTTGTCCTACCACCCATGCTGGTAATTGAAAATAGATTGCACTAAAACATTCAAGTTTTGAGTCAGGCATGAGTTTTAATTAGGTCATGCTGCCCAATGCTGTTTCATTCCGTTAACTTCTTCCTATGCTTACTATTCCCCAAACTCCCAATCCTTCTCCACTAAAATTTTCCTTGGGATCCACTAAATAGTAAATAACATGCATAAATATTCTCAGGTGCCTTGAAGAAGCATATGATTATAGATGCTGTCTCTGTATAAACTGCTTTTGGCTATTAGACTTCTTGGACTTGCATAGCGATCTGTTTTCTGCACACACCCCACCCCCACCCCCAGCCACCTGCAATAAGAGCCCAAATTCCTCAGTCCCTAGTGGCTCCAAGTGGGAAGGTCCTTAAATTGGAAATCTCCCTGGAAATGTGAAGGCCCATCAGGAATGTTATGCCCTTATAAGGTCTGTTGAAAATCTGCTAACAAATTAGTGGTCTGAAAGGTTAACTGACAGTTTGACAAACATGTGTTGAGGAGGGAAGGCACATGCCAGAAGAGTGCCCTCCTGACACTCTGCCTGTAGGGGGCAGTTAAGGCGGCATCAAATTGCAGGCTTTGGGGCCAGTTTAAGTAGCACAAAAGAAAACAGTGTAACATGTGGCAGACATAGACCTGCAGAGAGGAAAACAGCTAATAAAACCACTGTGTAAAGCAAGTGGAAATTCCTTCTCTGCTCAGATCTCAATATTGTTACAATAATAAACAATTATAACATCTCTTCTCTTCTTGCACAACTAGAAATAGTCAGATTAAAATAGATGGGCTGGAGAAAACTACAACAGGCAAAGCAATTTCCAGTATCCAGTCAAGTCAAGTTCTGGTGTCTTTAAGCAATAGCAAGAAGCATGGTGAAAGGAGTGCTGAAATGGAAATCAGGAGTCTTGGGTTTTAGTCCAGGCTCTATCACATTCCCAGCTATATGACTGTGAACTTCATCTTTACTTGAAATTCCCTCACAGAAATATATTTTAATATCATGTCCTTGACTTTTACTGAAAATCAGTATGAAAAATGACCATATAAAAATATTTCTTTATGTTCAGTAAATCTTCTATTTTAAAGACACGCATACACACACAGTCCCCACACTTGCTGAACAATTAATATGAAGCAGGCGCTGTGGTAAGAAGTTTGCCTATTTATCTTATTTAATCCTCAAAAATATCCTATAAAAGATCTATTATTATCCTGATTATTGTAAATGAGGAAACTAAGATGGAAAGAGGACTCAAAGTATATGATATTGCTGGAGTTTGTGTCTGGCTTTGCCAACACCAAATTCCACGTTCTTATCCACTGTATTTTGCTGAGTACAAATGTTCTGTCTACAAGGATTCACAAGATTTGTTCGAGTTTGATATTATGAAGAAGGTTTCTTTCTTTGGCTCACTGGGATGTATTTCTCTATAGAATAGGAACTATGTAACACAGTATATTTCCCCTTTTGCTTTGTCTCCTTAGAAATTCAAAGCTAGGGTTTATACTCAGTTTTGGCAACTACATTTTAGCCTGTTCCTGATTTCCACTATGTCCTCCACTCCTCCGTTATATAGCTCTTGCTCTTTTCTAATTGTCCTATTATGCCTGTCCCTTTTGTTGTAAGCTGCACAAAGACTTTTTGGAATTATATAAAGTATAAACAATAAGTCATTTGACTTGTTTGGGTCTCAATTTCTCCATCCATAAAATGATGGGTGGAATAAAGTGAGTATCGTTGACCCAATAATCTATGAGTTATCTTTTAATTGTAAAGATTTCAGACTTCCCCTGACATCTTTTTACTTTGTTTTTATTTTTTTAATAAAAGTAGTACAGACTCATGATTACTGTTTTCAAATGTCAGGAAAGTATGTAAAGTGAAAAGAAAACTCTCTCTCTCTGACTGTTGATCCTCTATTCCCATTTTTTACAAGTAGCCACTATAACTTCTTATGTACCCTTTAAGGAATGTTCTATGCTTAAATATATAAACATACATATGTATTATTAACTTAGTTAATGCTGCATAGTAATGTTACCACAAACTTAGTGGCTTAAAATAACACACATTTATGATCTCACAGATTCAGTGAGTCAGGAATCTGGACATGGCTTGGCTGATTCTTCTGCTTTAATGATTCACAAAGCTGTAATCAAAGTGTCAGTTGGGGTTGCAGTCTTATCTAAGTCTTGACTGGAGAAGGATCTCCTTCCAAGCTCATGTGGTTGTTGGCAGCATTTTCTTTGCAGGATGTGGGCTGAGGGCTTATTTTTGCACTGGCCGTCAGCCAGAGGCTACCCTCAGTTCCTTACTAGGTGGGCTGTCTTCGTCCATTTGAGCTACCATAATAAAATTACCATAGATTGGGTGGCTTATAAACAATATAAATTTATTTCTCACTGTTTTGGAGGCTGAAAAGTCCAAGATCAAGGTGCCAGCAGATTTGGTCTCTTGTGAGAGCCCATTTCCTAGTTCATAAACAGCATTTTCTTGCTGTGTCCTCACATGGTGGAAGGGGCAGGCTAACTCTCTGGAGTCTCTTTTATCAGGGCACTAATCCCCATCATGAGGGCTATGTCCTCATGACCTAATAGTCTCCCAAAGCCCCACCTCCAAATACCATTGTCTTAGGGGTTAAAATTTCAACATATGCATTTTAGGGGGACAAAAAGCATTCAATCCATACCGTAGGCCTTCCCAGCGTGGCTTCTTACTTCCTCAAAAGCAGCAAAAGAGACAGCATCTCCTCACAAGATGAGCCTTACAATCTTATGTAATATAATCATGTACATGTAATCACCCAGATCCTGTGACCATGTGCTATTGATTAGAAGCAAGTTACAGGTCCTGCCAACACTCAAGGAGAGGGGATTATCCAAAGCATGTTTACCGGGAGGCAAGGATCACGGTGGCCACCCTGGATCTGCCTGTCACAATCATTTTCCACAAAAATTAAAAGGAAATCATGGTCCCAATTCTGTTCAGTACCTTGCTTGTTTTCCCTTTAAAATATATCTTCCATATTTTCTCATAGCAGCACACAGAGATGTACCTTATACTTTTTAATAGGTCCCTCATTTCCACAATACAAATATACCACAATTATTTAACTCATTCCACCTTGAATAACAGTTAAATCAATTCTGCTTTTTTGCTATTATTAATACTGCAATAGACACATTTGCATATGTGTTATTGGGTATTTCTATGAATATATTCATAGAAAAAATTTAGTAGTGTGATTTCTATTTCAAAAGGTATATACTTTAAAAATGTTGGTGAATAGCATACGAAGTGAGCCAGGTCTGAATATCATTAAACATTTTAATACTTGCCAATTTGATGGTTTAAAATTGGTGTTATACTGTTATTTTTATTTGCAATTCTTTAAATGGGAGAAGTGGAACATGTTTATATATTGGACACATTTTTAATTTTTGCAAAGTATCTTCTCACTTTCTATTGTTTCACATTTTTCCTGTTGATTTATGAGTTCTTTGTATATAAGGAAAAATAGACTTTTGACATATGTGTTGCATTTTTCACAGTTTGTCATTTGCCTTTTTATTTTGTTTATGGTTATTTTCCTACAGAAGGTTTAAATTTTTAAGTAGTTACGTTCATCTTTTTTCAATAATGAGTCTGTCTTCTATTGTGCTTTGGCTGACCTTTCCCTCCCTACAAGATTGTCTTCAAAAAGCCACTCAGTATTCCTTCTAACACTGCTATGGTTTGATTATTTCCTTATACCTTTGATCCACCTATACCTTATTCTGATGTAAAGAGTAAAATGGAAAATTAACATTTTTCACCCAAATTGCTGGCCAATTCACCTGAAATTTATATAATGTTATAAACCAATGTTACTGCATTAAAATAAAAAGTTATAGCCATTCTGGTGGGCATGAAATGATAACTCATTATAGTTTTTATTTGCATTTCCCTAATAATTAGTGATGTTAAACATCTTTTCATGTACCTGTTGGCTATCTGTATATCTTCTTTGGAAAACTGTCTGTTCAGATCTTTTGCTAATTTTTAATTGGGTTGTTTGGTTTTTTGTTGCTGAGTTATATGAGTTCTTTATGTATTTTTGATATTAACCCCTTAATAGATACACAGTTTGCAAATATCTTCTCCCAATTGTTGGATTGTGTTTTCATTTTGTTGATGGTTTCATTTGCAGTGCAGAAGCTTGTTAGTTTGATACAGTCCCATTTGTTCATTTTTTCTTTTCTTTCCCTTGTGCAGTGAGACGTCGTATTAGAAAAGACACTGCAAAGACTGGTGTAAAAGAGCATACTGCCTATATTTTCATCTAGAAGCTTTATGGTTTCAGTTTTTACATTCAAGTCTTTAGTTCATTTTGAGTTAATTTTTGTGTATGGTGTAAAAAAATGGTCTACTTTCATTCTCTGTTGTGGCTGTCCAATTTTCCCAAGACCATTTATTGAAGAGACTTTCTTTTCTCCATTGTACATTCTTGGCTCCTTTGTTGAAAATTAGCTGTCCATACCCATGGGGGTTTATTTCTCGGCTCTCAATTCTTTTCCACTGATGTGTGTGTCTCTTTTTTGTGCCAGTACCATGCTGTTTTGATTACTATAGCTATGTAGTGTATTTTGAAATCAAAGAGTGTGATACCTCCAGCTTTGTTCTTTTTTCTCATTATTCCTTTGGATGGCTATTCAGGGTCTTTTGTTGTTCCATATAAATTTTAGGATTTTGTGTTCCATTTCTGTGAAAAATGTCATTGAGATTTTGATAGGGATTCCATTGAATCTACAGATTTCTTTAGGAAGTACGGGCATTTAACTATGTTAATTCTTCCAATCCATGAGCATGGACTATCTTTTCTTTGTGTCTTCTCTGATTTCTTTCAACAATGCTTTATAGCTTTCAGTGTACAAGTATTTCACCTCTTTGGTTGAATTTATTCTTAGGTATTTTATTCTTTTTGTTCCGAATGTAAATGGGACTATATTATTAACTTCTTCTTCTGCTATGTTGTTGTTAGTGTATAGAAATGCAACTGACTTTTGTATGTTGATTTTGTAGCCTCCCACTTTACTGAATTTGTTGTTATTTCTAACAGTTTTTTCTGGATTCTTTAGGGTGTTCTATATATAAAATCATGTTATCTGCAAATAGTAACAATTTTACTTCTTGCCTTCTAATTTGGATTGATTTTATTTCTTTTTCTTGCTTAATTGCTCTGGCCAGGACTTCCAATACTATGTTAAATAAGAGTGGCGATAGTGGGTATCTCTGTCTGGTTCCTGTTCTTAAAAGGGTAGCTTTCAGTTTTTCAATGCTGCATATGATATTAGCTGTGGGTTTATCATATATGGCACTTATTATGTTGAGGTACTTTCCTTCTATACCTATTTTATTCAGAGTTTTTATAAATGGATGCTATATCTTGTTGAATGCTTTCTTTGCATCTATTAAGATGATCATGGAATTTTTGTTCTTCATTTTGTTAATGTGGTGTATCATGTTGATTGATTTGCAGATGTTAAACCATCCTTGACCCCCTTGAATAAATCCTACTTGATCATGTTGTATGATCTTTTAAATATATTGTTATATTTGATTTGCTAATATTTTGTTGAGAATTTTTGCATCTGTGTTCATCAGTGATATTGGCCTGCAATTTTCTTTTTGTATGTTGTCCTTGTCTATTTGTGGTATCAGGACAATGTTGGCCTCATAGAATGAGTTAGAAAGCTTCTCCTCCTCTTCAAATTTTTGCAACAGTTTGAGAACGATAGGTGCTAAGTCTTTGAATGTTTGGTAGAATTCACCAGGAATGCTGTTTGGTCTTGAACTCTTATTTTGGGGGAGGTTTTTGATTATTGATCTCATTACTGGTGATTTGTCTATTCAATTCTCTCTATCTTCTTGGTTTAGTTTTGGAAGGTTGAATGATTCTAAGAATTTATCCGTTTCTTCTGTGTTATCCAGTTTGTTGGCATATGGCTTTCCATAGTGTTTCCTTATGATTCTTTATTTCTGTGATATCTGTTGTAATTTTCATTCTTTCATTTCTGAGCTTGTTTATGTGAGCTTTCTCTCTTTTTTCTTGTTGAGTCTAGCTAAAGGTTTGTCAATTTTGTTTGTCTTTTCAAAGAAGTAGCTGTTAGTTTCATTGATATTTTCTATTGTCTTTTAAGTCTCTGTTTCATTAATTTCCAATCTGATTTTTGTTATTTCTTTCTTTCTACTGATTTTGGACTTCATTTGTTCTTCTTCTTCTGGTTCCTTTAGGTTTAATGTTAGATTATTTATTAGAGATTTTTCTTGTTTGTTGATGTAGGCCTGTATTGCTGTAAACTTCTCTCAATACTACTATTGCTGTATCCCATAAATTTTGGCATGTCTTGCACTAATTTTCACTTATCTCCGAGTATTTTTTGGTTTCACCTTTGATTTCTTTGTTTACCTAATAGTTTTTCAGTAGCGTTTTGCTTATTCTCCACACATTTGTGACTTTTCCAGGTTTCCTCTTGTAGTTGAGGTTTAGTTTCATACCATTGTGGTGGTAAAAGATGCATCAGATTATTTCAGCCTTCTTAAATTCATTGAGACTTATTTTATGGCCTGTATATGATCCATCCTGGAGAATGTTCCATGTGCATTCGAAAAGAGTGAGTATTCTGTGGTTTTTGGATGGATTGTTCTATATATATCTACTAAGTCCATATGGTCTAATGTGTCATTTAAGGCTACTGTTTCCTTCTTGATCTTATGTTTGGATGATCTATCCATTGATGTAAGTGGAGTGTTAAAGTCCCCTACTATTATTCTGTTTCTATTTCTCCTTTTATGTCTGTTAATATTTACTTTATGTATTTGGGTGCTCTTACATTAGTCACATAGATATTTACAAGGGTTATATCCTCTTGTTGGATTGTTCCCTTTATCATTATATAGTGCCTTCTTTGTCTCTTGTTACAGTTTTTGTTTTAAAGTCTATTTTGTCTGATATAAGTTTGCTACCCCTGCTTTGTTTTCATTTCCACTTGTGTGGAATACCTTTTTACATCCCTTCACTTTTAGTCTGTGAGTGTCTTAAGATCTGAAGTGTGTCTCCTGTATGCAGCATATATGTGGGTCCTGTTTTTTTATGCATTCAGCCACCTTATGTCTTTTGACTAGAGCATTAAGTCCATTTACATTTAAAGTAATTATTGATAGGTATGTACTTACTGCCATTTTGCCACTTTTTCTGGATGTTTTTGTAGTTCTTCTCTCTTTCTTCTCTTGTTCTCTTCCCTTGTGATTTGATGATTTCTTTAGTGTTGTGTTTGGGTTCCTTTTTCTTTTTTTAATGTGTTTTTATAGTTTTTTAGTTCATGGTTACTGTAAGATTCATATATAGTAACCTATGTATATAGCAGTCTATATTGTTGATGATCTCTTAAGTTCAACTTCATACTTAAATCCGTGCACTTTCACTCTCCCTCCACACGTTTGTTTTTGTCATATTTTACCTCTTTTGATTTTGTGTATCCTTTCACCTCTTATTCAAGATATAGATGGTTTTAATAGTTTTGTCTTTTGACCTTCATACTAGCTTTATAGGTAGTTGATCCACTACCTTTACTATATGTTTTCCTTTACAAATAATATTTCTCCTTGATAATTTTCTTATTTCTATTGTAGCCTTTACTTTTCCACTTAAAGAAATCTCTTCAACATTTCTTGTAAGGCTGGTTTAGTGCTGATGAACTCCTTACTTTTTTCTTGTCTCAAAAACTATCTCTCCTTCCATTCTGAATGATAACCCTGCCAGGTAGAATATTCTTGGGTGTAGGTTTTTTCCATTCATCACTTTGAATATATTATGCCACTCCTTTCAAGCCTATAATGTATGCTGAAAAGTCAGCCAATAGCTTTATGGGGTTTCCCTTGTATGTAACTTGTTGCTTTTCTCTTACAGCTTTTAAGATTCTCTTTTTATCTTTCATTCTTCATATTTTAATCATGTGTGTTAGTGTAGGCCTCTTTGGATTCATCTTGTTTGGTGATCTCTGTGCTTTCTGTACCTGGATATCTGTTTCCTTCCCCAGGTTAGGGAAATTTTCAGCTCTTATTTCTCTAAATAAGTTCTCTGTCTCTTTGTCTCTTTCTTCTACTTCTGGAGCAAATAAGGCAAACGTTAGTGTGCTTGAAGTTGTCACAGAGGTCCCTTACACTGTCTTCATTTTTTAAAATCTTTTTTTCCTTTTTCAGTTCAGCTTGGGTGATTTTCTCTACTCTGTTGTCCAGATCACCAATTTGTTCTTCTGTATCATCTACTTTGTTGTTTATTCCTTCTAGTTAATTTTTCATTTCAATGATTGTATTCTTCAGCTCTGATTCATTCTTTTTTATATTTTCTACTTCTTTGTTGAAGTTCTCACTGCATCATCTATTCTTCTCCTAGGTTCAATGAGCATTCTATAACCATCAGTTTGTGATCGTTATCAGGTAGATTGTTTATCTCTGTCTGTTTAGTTCTTTTCTCTGATGATTTGTCTTGTGCTTTTATTTGGAACATATTCTTTTGTCTCCTCATTTTTCCTACTTCTTTGTACTTATTTCTATGTACTAGGTAAATCAGCTACCTCTCTAAATTCTGGAAATGTGGCCTTTGTAGATGTTTTATGGGGCCCAGCAGTGTGCTCCTCTCTTGTCACCTGTGCTCAATGCTCCAGGGTTCTCCCATGTGTGGGTTGTGTTTGTCTTTCTGTTGTGGCAATGCTGCTATTGCTGTGGATGTATGGGTAGGCTCAGCTGACCCCTGGCTGGCTGGTTGCAAGGCCTGGCCATGTATGGCTGCTACTGGGGTATCAGGTAGTACATATCCTGGCATGGCTGGCTGAGATGCCTGGTAGTACACAACCACTGAGGGCTTGCTGGTGAGTGGATCAGGCCCTGGTGTAGCCAGTTGTGGGCTCCAATGGTGCAGGACTGGTACAGGACTGGTGCTCTGAGCTCACTGGTGGATGAGGCAGGCCCCTGGTGTGACTGGCAGCCTATAGGCACTTGACTGCCTCGGGTGCACTGGTGAGTGAGGTAGGCCCTCAGTGAGGCTGGATATGTGGTATGTGACTGTTGCTAGCTAACTTTATGGCTGGGCAGACCTCCAGTGTGAGCTGGGTGTGTGTCCCAGTGATGCACAGCTGCCTTGGGCATGATGTTTGGCCGGGAAGGCCCCTGATGTGGCTGGATGCATGGTGCAAATGTTGTTTGCATTCTCTTTGGCTGGGAAGGCCTTGACTTTGGCTGGCCATGCAGCTCCAGGGTGCACAACTGCCTCAGGCATGCTGATGGTCAGGGTAGGCCCTGAGCACAGCAGCACAGGACCATTTCAGACACATTGGTTGGAGCAGCAGATTCCCTGTTTGGCTGTTTGTGAGGCCATGTGGGGTAAATCAGCTTTGGGCTCACTGGTGGATGGGGCAGGTCCCTGTAGTAGACTGCCTGAATTGACTGGCCTGTGCTTGATAGTCTCTGGTGCTTTAGTTGGCAGGGTGAGTCCCTACACTAATAGGCTAGAGGAAGAATTCCAAATTGGCACCTGCTAGCATGTGTGTCGGCATGGTGGAACTAGTTCACAAAAATGCCAGTATCTCACTTCCTGGGCTGCAGGGTACGACTGCCTCCTGCACCTTTGGGGTGTCCTCATTGCTTAGAGAGTCTCTTTTACCAAGGTATTATGCATTTTTCTATCTGGTGTTTTTGTGCTGGTTTCTGGGTTGAGTGAGTCTGTGTTTGGCCCTTCAAGACCAATTTTTCCTTTCCCTGAAGTTCTATGGTTTTCCTGGACATATTCCCTCTTGTTTTTCAAAGCCAGGTGTTTTGAGGTCTCATCTCCCTTGTGCTGGATCTAACAATTGGGGTAACTAAAATGGATCTTGAATCCTTTGCTCCTCTGGGAAAAGCTCTGTACCTTTGTGGTTAGGGTGTTGTTTTCTCCTCAGCAGGACTGTATCTCTGCCTCTTCCACCCCTCTCTGTGTTGTCCTTTGTTATGGAGATTCTTTTCATCCAATTTCCAGGTCCCTCTCAGAGGAAATTTTTCCATAGGTAGTCATAGGCTTGTTGTGTACATGGGAGGAAGCAAGCTCAGAATCCTCCTACCTCACCATCTTCCCAACTCTCCAATCCTATTTATTTATTAATCTACTCTCTACTAATTTGAAGTGTCTTCCATATCATAGTTTAAATTTTACATTTATTTAGGTATATTTCTTCATTCTGTCCTATTGATCTATTTATTTTGGGGACTGTGCTAAAGTGTTGTAATTTCCTGGCAAGGTTAGCTCAATTTCCCTATTCATTTTTTTTTCAAAATTTTTCTGCATATTTTTCCATGTTTACCTTTTTCTAGGTGAACTTTAGTATATGTTTCTCAAAATCCCCTTATGCCCCAAATTGTTGGTATTTTCATGGATATATTGATTTTATTTAAAAAAATTAGAGATATTTTATGACCTTTAACAAATGCAATCCCATATATCAAATCATCACATTGTACACTTGAAACTTAAACAATGCTATATTTCAAGTATATCTTATTTACTTTTATATAATCCTGGAAATTTCTTTACCTTTCTCCTAATTCCCTCCATTCTATATTTTCTTCTGTCTTGGTTTATTTCCTCTTTTTGCTGAAGCACATCCTGCATGAGTTTCCTGAGAAATGGTGCATGAGAGGTAAATATTGAGTCCTTGCATATTTACATATGCCATTATCATACTGTTAGTCTTGCTTAATTTAGTTTGATGGGATATAAACTTTTAGAATGAAAAATAATTTTCCCTCAGAATTTTGAAGACATTTCCCCATTGTCTTCCAGCTTCCAGTGATGCTTTTCAAAACTATGATGCACTTTGATTCTTAATTCTTTATATGCGGCATACTTATTTTTTCTCTGTAAATTTTTACAATTGTTTCTTTATCCCTGGTGTTCTCAAATGCCTTTCAGGTTATTCTTTATTTATTGTGTTGTGCACTATTAAGTACAATTTATTGTGCTATTTATTTTTATTTGAATTTTATTTAAAATATATGTATATATAGATACATACATTTAATTGCATATAAATCCATAGAAGAGATTTAAATCACATTTTGCTCTGGAACCAGAGAGCCTGGATTCATATCCTATTTACATTATTTGCTATTTGTGTGAGCTTGGGAAAGTTACCTCATTTCTCCATTTCTCAGTTTTATCATCTTATAATGGGGACACTAATATTATGTACGCTATAAGGTTATTGTGAAGAATAAATGTGTTAGTACTTATAAAGAGATTAGACAGCACATGACATATATGGAGTACTTAATATATGAGTTTAATTATGTGTATCTCTTTTTAAAATTCATCTTTTTTTCTTGAATCCTTCCCCCTCCCTCATCTGTTCCTACTTTTCTCTTCAGTAACCATGATAACAACTTAGTATGTATTCTCTCTTATTTTCCTTTATGCTCATAAAATCATACATATGTAGCATCCATTGTAGTGAAAGTCTACTGGTGGTGAATTTTCTTAGTTTTCATTTAGTTGAAATAGTCTTTATTTTGCATTCACTCTTGAAATATAATTACTGTTTGATATAGAATTCTTGGGTGGTAGGTTTAAAAAAAAAATTTGTCACCACTTTAAAAATATTCCAGTCTTCTGGTCTCCATATTTTCTGATGGGAAGACAGATTGCATTTGAATCATTGAAACCCTGTATGTAATGAGTTATTTTCCTCTAGCTGATTTCAAGATTTTCTCTTTAACTTTGTTTTTCAGTAGTTTGATGTTTATGTATCTAAGCAAGATTTTCTTTAAAAACTCCTTTACTGAGATGTGGTTGATATACAAAAAGCTGTGCATATTAATATATACAATTTGATAAATTTGGACATATGTGTATACCTGTGAAACCATTAACACAATTAAGGTAGTAGATATATCTATTACCTCCAACGGTTTTCTTGTGTCCCTTGTGTGTGTGTGTGTGGTGTGTGTGTGTGTGTGTGTGTAGTAAGAACACTTAACATGAGATCAACACTCTCGACAAAATTTTAAGTGCATACACATACTGTTGACTATAGTACTATGGTATTCAGCAGATCCGTAGAACTAATTCATCTTGCGTAACTGAAACTTATACCAGTTGAATGACAACTCCCCATTTCTTAATCCTCTTGGCCCCTGGTAACATTCTGTTCTCTGTGTCTATAATTTTGACTGTTCTAGGTACCTCATGTAAGTGGAATCATGCAGTATTTATCCTTCTTTGACTGTCTTATTTCATTTTAAATAATGTCCTCCAGGTTCATCCATGTTGTTGCAAATGGCAGGATTTCCTTATTATTTAAGGCTGAATAACATTCCATTTTATGGATATACCATATTTTTTTTTATCCATTCATCTGTTGATGAATATTTAGGTTGTTTTCCTAACTTGGCTATTGCGAATAGTGCTGCAATAAATATAACAGTGCAGACATTTCTTTGAGATCCTGATTTCAATTCTTCTGGGTATATTCCAAGAACAGGGATTGCTGGATCATATGGTAGTTCTATTTTAATTTTTTTGAGGAACATATGTACTATTTTCTACAGCAGCGGCACCATATTACATTCCCACAAATAGTGTGAAAGAGTTCCAATTTCTCCATATCCTCATCCACACTTGTTATCTTTTGTTTTTTGATAATAACATCTTAACAGGCACAAAGTGATTTCTCATGTGGTTTTGATTTGCATTTCTCTGGTAATTAGTGATGCTGACTATCTTTTTATTTACCTATTGGCCCTTTGTATGTCTTCTTTGCAGAAGTGTTTATTCAAGTCCTTTGCCCATTTTTGTTCTTTGGCATGTGAATATCCAGTTTTCCAAAAACATTTATTGAAGAGACTATCTTTTACCTATTGTATAGTCTTGGAACACTTGTCAAAGATCAGTTAACCATATATGGGTGGGTTTAATCCTGGGATCTTTTTCTTTTCCATTGGTCTGTTTTGTTTATATGGATTATGTGTATCAATATTTACCCTATTGGAAATTAAAACTAATGTTTTTGAAATGAAAAAATTATATGTGATGATGTTAGAACAATATCATCACACTATGTAGAGCCTCTGGGAAAATCCACTGTACACTTGTGAAATATTTTTATGAAAATTGTTTTGACTGTAGATTCTCTGAAAGGGTTTCCAGAACACCTTTCGAAAGCTACAATTTTACTAGTTTCTTTGAAATCATTGACTATAATCCTAACATCTGGGTCAGCCTCTATGTGATTGTATTTTCCTCTGGGAATGGGTCATTTTTTTCCTGATCCTTCATATATCAAGTAATTTTGGGTTGCGTCCAACATGGAAAACATTATGTTTGGAGACTCTGGATTCTGTTATATCTATCTTAATTGTGTTGATAGTTTTGTTTTAGTGGGCAATTAACTTGGATTCAATTCAAACTATAAACTCTGTCTTTCCTGTACTGGGCAAGAGCGCCATAGTTAGCTCTGTTCTTTAATTCTTTAGCTGAAAGCTACTTTAAATCTGGCTAGTATATATATGTTTCAAGAGTCAGCCAGAGACATAGAAAGTATGTATATACAAAATTTGAGGGTTCCTTCTCTAGCTCTCTCCATTCCAGATTTTCCTTTAATTCTCTGGTGGCCATTATTTCTCCAAGGTTGATTCCCTGCTTAATCTTGCCAGAAAAATTACAGGTTTTCTATTAAAGCTTTAGCTATAGTATGACTAAAACTTGTCCTCAGGCCAAAGCTGAAAAATAAGAAACTCACTGATACCTATCACTTTATCCAAATTTTGACTCTCCTCCTCAATCTGGTGCTTTTATTCACTCCCCAGAGATAGGTATTTTAAAAGTATTTTTTCCAGAGTTTTAATTTTGCATATGAAGGAAGGTCAGTGTGTTAGTAACTTACCGCTCCACACTAAAAGTGGAACTCTCATGTTCTTAATTAAAGCCTTCCCAGAACCATTATTTCAAGTTTATCACCTTTTCTCTCCTATGAGTTACATCTGTAGCTGGCTTAAATTGTACAATTATTTTTAACTTCTTATATTTAATTATAATTATGTTTTCACATTTCTATCTCCCCAACAACACTGGAACAATGTCTTAGTTTTTCTGTATCCATAACAGTGCCTATAACATAGTAGATTCACAAAGAATGAACTGGACAGGAACTTGCGGCTAAATCACTGAAAGAAAAGAAGAGTCTACTATGAGATGCGAATGGGAAGATAAGAGGGCTCAAACTCTATTGAATTTTGTACTTGAAACCATAAAACTCCTAAAAGAAAATATAGGCATTAAACTTCTTGAGATAGATCTTGGTGAGAATTTTTTTAATCTAACACAAAAAGTACTAGTAACAGAAGCAAAAATAAACAAGTGGGACTACATTAAACTAAAAAGTGTCTGAACAACAAAGGAAACTATCAACAAAATGAAAAGGAAATTACTGAATGGGATAAAATATTTGCAAATCATATATCTGATAAGGGGATAAAATCTGAAATATATAAAAACTCATACAACTTGATAGCAAAAAAACATACAATCTGATTAAAAAATGGGCAGAGAGTCAGAATAGACAATTTTCCAAATAAGATATACAGATGGTCAACAGGTACATGAAAATATGCTCGGCATCGCTAATCATCAGAGAAATGCAAATCAAAATCACAGGGAGCTATCACCTCGCACCTATTAGAATTGCTATTATAACAAAAGACAAGAAACAACAAGTAGGGGAAGGATGTGGAGAAAATGAAACCTTATGTACTAGAGGTGGGAATGTAAATTGATGCAGACACTATGGAAAACAGTATGGAAGTTCTTCAAAACAGTAAAAATATAACTACCATATGATTCAGCAATTCCACTTCTGGGTAGTTTTCCAAAGAAAAAGACACTAACTCAAAACTGTATATATGCATCCTCATGTTCATTGCAGCATTATTTACAATAGCCAAGATATGGAAAAAACCTAAGTGTCCATTGTTGGATGAATGGATAAAGAAAATGTTTTATATATATATATATATATATAGACACGCATGCATATACATATATATACATATACATAATGGAACGTTATTCAACCATAAAAAATGAAATCTTGTCCATTTGTGATGACATGGATGGACCTCAATGGAATTATGCTAAGCAAAATAAGACAGAGAAATACACATACTGTGTGATCTCACTTGTATGTGGAATCTAAAATGACAAAAAGTAAAAGAAAAACAAAAACAAACAAAAAAAAACAAATAAGCCCATAGATACAGAAAACTGATTGGTGATTGACAAGACGGGGGGTGGGGAGTGGTAGAAATTGATGAAGGAGGTCAAAAGGTATAAACTTTGAGTTATGAAATAAGTGATGGGGGTGCAACATATAGCATGGTGACAAAAGTTAATAAGACTGTCGCATGTTTGAAAGTTGCTAAGAGAGTAGATCTTAAAAGTTCTTGTCACAAGAAAAAACTTTATTTTTTTAACTATGTAAGGTGATGCTGTTAACTAGACTTATTGTGGTGACTATTTTGAAATGTTTATAAATACTAAGTCACACTGTACACATGAAACTAGCATAATGTTATATACCAATTGTATCTCAATTAAAAAATTAAATAAAATAGAACAGAAAAATTATTAAAAGTTATTGATAATGTATATATAATGTAAATTTTTATTACATTTTAAAATGATGTTTTAATTTTGAAACTTATTTTTATGCACACTGAAAGATTTTTCCTGAAGGATACTTATATAAAGAGATTAGGTGCAAAAATAGAGAAAAAATCCATCCCCTCCCTTTAGCTACTTCTCTTTGCCATGTATATTTGAGAGTCTTCTCACTCTGACTCAGCTTTTGCACTTTCTTTGGCTAATCTAACATCAACAAACTTGACAGAGACTTGAAACAAACACAGAGACATGAAAATGCTTATGGATGGAATTTGCTCTCTTGCTACTCTTGGAACCCTTTGACTGTCATATGAACAAGCCCAAGCTAAACTAGTGGAGGATGATAGACCATATGACTCCAGTTGTTCCAGGTGTCCCAGATAAGATAAACTAGTCAGTGACAGGGAATCCATGAGTGGACCCCATATACATGAACAAGTTAGGCTGAAGTTAGTTGATCCTTATCCAGATCAGAAGAACCATTCAGTAGAATTATGAGCTAAATTTGGGGGTTGTTACACAACAATAGATAACTATTGCACATATTTAATAAGATTCAAAGAAATTTAAAATAAATTAAACAAAATATAAGCTTTAATTAATTTTAGCTTTGTTAAGCATGATCCGCATAAAATTTAAAAACAGCATTACAACTTTTTAAATTAAGATTTAATTACTGATTAAAACAATTAAAATGAACAAGGAAGTTATTTACATCAATTCTTCAACTTGAACAGATCAGAAGACATACCTGCAACTTTATAATCTTTATTCAATAAAGATTTAGTTACTGAGAAATTAGTGAGAAGAAAAATAGAATTATTCATATAAAATTCACATATCAGAAGTCACAAATGTAACTCTGACAAGCCTATCAAAATATGAAAAATAATTGCATAAATACAATGAACTAATTGGAAGAGAAAGACAAAACCTCTGGAAATTTAGTATTTTGTTGGATGAAACTGGAATATATTATATCCTTCTGACACTGTGAGAATATTTCTTGTAAAACACTGCCAAATTCAAATTTATGATTAGTATTTTATTTTGCACTAAAAGTAATCCAAATGGAAAAAAAAAACTATAGAAATTTGCAATTACGTTTTAACTTCAAGGACAGAGTATATTTTTACTATGTCTATCTATGTCTCAAACCAGTCTTTAAGATCAGCTCTGAACAACAGATTTATTTGTAACTGGAAACAATTAGGTTCTTGATTAAAATAACATAAAATGACATTTGTACATATGAAATTTCTAGAACTGAAAAACAGGCAGAAAAAATCAAACAATTGACAGCAATCAACAAAGACATGTGAACATCAATATACAACATTATTATGATGTTCTTAAAAGGATAATATTATGTGTCTAATATTTAGCTAAACATGATTATGCTCCTTGTGGTACCAATATCATGATATTTAAATAAAACAGTGGGAATGTTTAGTTTAGTAGAAGTGATTTTGAAATTTGATGTTAAAATGGCTGAATTTTAAGACAAAGTAATGAAACAAATAACTACTATACAGGATTTAGCATTTAAAAGGAGATTATTAATCTAATCTAATGGATAATGAAGGGAGAGAAGAAATAAAATATTAAGATGTAAACATTACTCAGTTTTACTAGACTGTGCTAAGAAAAAAACAACATATATTATACATATTATTGAAAAGATAAAAAGGAATTTAAAATTAACGAGTACTTCGTTGGATTTACAATTGTTGTACAAAGCACAATTTTTTAATTAACTCAAGCACTGAAATAAAACTTTCAATTTTAAGCTCCAGCTTAAAATATTATCTATGGCAAATCTATGATGATGGAGATAACATGGTATGTAAAGTAAATTTTACCAGAAAGTACAGAAACATTTTTTGGACCACGCACAAAGCACAGTTTGAATTTATTACTCAGAGGCATGGCCTCAACTGTACTGATAGCAATGGCATTATTTTTAACAAATCAGAGATTATATGTGATAATTTCTTGATTGGAAAAAGATGGAACATGGTGATGAACATAGAAAATTTGATCTTATAATGACTTTAGGACACACAGTGCAAATACAAAGTAAATGTATTTAATTTAGACAAAATAGAAGATGCGCTGGAAGAAAAATGAGCAATAGGAGATCCTCAAATAATAAAATGTAACCATATAGTCCAAAGAGCAAACCTTAATGTTTGAAAATTTAAAAATTCAACTAGGATATGGGAAGGAATAGTAGGATGTAATGAAGACTGTGACAAAATATTCTAACTATATTTACAAATGTAGGGCATAATCTCACTAAAGAGAGTGAGGGGAAAGGTGCTGACCTTTTAAAGTAACTTTGGAAATACCTGGAAACTGTAAGACTAAAGACAAGAAGAACAATCATAAGTACAGTAGTCCACTTGGTAAAGTTGTTTCTCATGGGGGTATGGGTTAATAAGCCTGAAACTGCCATACATGTATGCGGAGAGTCAGTAAGTAAATGGATGGGAGATGGTGGGAGTCAGGTTTCTCACTTTTGGAAAGAGAGATAACAGGTAAGCAAGACAGAAAGACTGGAATAAACCCCCTGCTACTGGGATAGAGCAGTGACATCAGCATAAACTCACATTTAGCTTAATATAGATATAGATGGATAGATATATAATTATATACATAAATATGTAAAGTTTATATGTTTATGCATATATATAAACTATAGATATAGCACTGTCCACTAAGAGGGCCTAGAAGCAGAGGCATCACAGTAGCAATCTTCGGAACTTGGTTCACATCCTGAACCAAGAAATAGCATCTACCATTCTTCAGGGATCCTTGGAGAAATAACTAATTTTGGAGCAGGGACAGGGAATATACAAGAGGACCCTGAAGTATCTTGTAGTACCTGAAAGTGAGGAAGTTCTCAAGAGACAAAATGATATGAGATTATCAAAGGGACTTAGGAGCAAACTTAAAAATGCTCCCAATGGCCAAGGCTGGAACAATTCCAGCAACAAAATAAAGTAGTATCGGATTATAACCTAAATTATAAAATACATATCCATGGGTCCATTGTGATATAAATAAAACAATAAAATAGATTAATGGAAGACAAGAGACAAATATCCCAAACAAAAGAATTAAATATAATTTACTCAAATGTTCCCCTTCAAAAAGGTGGAGCTAAGATATCTCCCACCCATACTGTAAGTGTGGGCTGTACTTAGTGACTTGCTTACAAAAGATGGAGTATAAAAAAGGGAGGAGAAAGTAATTTTACATTAAAGACATGTAATGAACATTACATCAGTCAAATGATTAAGGATAACATCATCAGTGATAAGTTATGTTGATAGCATGTACCCTTGAATGATGCGATGAGAATGGCGCTGTATTATTCAGGGTTCTCCAGAGAAACAGAACCAATACAATGTGTGCGTATATTAGATGAGATTTATTATAAGGAATTGGCTTACAAGATTATGGAGATTGGGAAGTTCAAGTTTGCACTTTAGGCTGGCAGGCTCAAAACCCAGGAGAGCCATTGGTGCAGATGAAGTCCAAAGGCACACTGCTGGATGCTGGTCTTTTTGTTTTATTGAAGTCTTCAACTAATTGGATGAGGCTCATCCACATTATAGAAGGCAATCTACCTATTCAAAGTTCACTGACTTAAATGTTAATCCCAACCAAAAACACCCACCAAGTTGACACACAACATTAACAATCACGATTTCACCACTTTTCAACTTGGCACTCATATGTATCTGTGTAAACTATACCTAATCTCCAAATAAAGACAAATAAGAATGACATACTTTCGCTTAACATGATACAATTATCCTGTGTACAAACAAAATGCATTAACCCTTTCCTCAGAAGAGAATGCAAAGTACTTGGGTGATGTTTACTTTTCTCGTTGATATCCTGCGACTTAAATACTATGATGTAAAGTTAACAATACTTAAATACTATGATATAAAGTTAATACATCTATGTCACATGAAAAGGGGATAAGAGAGAGAAGAAAACAAAAATATTTAATATATATACCCAAACATTCATGACAAAATAAGGAGGAAATAGTCATGACAATTATGGTCCTCATTTCTGTAACTGGTCACATGATTGCAGCTGGTGTTCATAACTACCTTCTTCCACTATCCAGTCCGTCCATATTCCCTTTGCTTTCAGCAAGCACCTCAGCTGGTCATGGTTCTCCACCTGGTGGAATAACCCAAAATTAGTTACTGAAGGCTCTGGTCCATTAGTAGTCCCAGCTAGATTGAGTTGCTGTAGTTTTCTATTGACTTTAACCACAGGGTGTGGTTCCCTTGTGAAGTAGCAGTCCAATTTAACCTTGGTAGTCAGGATCAATCACTTCAGCCAGTGCAGTAACTGTTGTTTGCTTATTGTTTCAGAGGCATGAGCAGTCCAAAATGACCAGATGACACTCTTACATTCCAGTTCAGTGGAATCTTTGTTGTGTCTCTTGGTGGACACTTTCCTCTTTTTGGAAATAAGACCTCTAGGCAAGCCGAGTATAAAGTCATGAGGACAGGAAGCAAAAATTTTACTAGTGGGTCACTAGGGGTAATAGTGAGTAGTGCCATTATTATTTCCACCCCTTGATTCCTGGATCTGTGAATCCTGGCTATGGGGAAGTAGCACCATAAATTGGATGCTGATTTGGATCATACAAAGCCTATTAGAGAACCCTATCCCGGTTCTGCAAGGTGTTGCCACCTAGTGGCACTGTAACTGAGTCTTCAAAAGGCCATTCCACCGAACTTTCAAGGCTGCTGCTTCTGGATGGTGGGAAAGATGGTAACACGAGTGAATTCCATGAGCATAGGTCCATTACTGTACTTTATTTTCTGTGAAGTGTGTTCCTTGATCAGAAACAATGCTGTGTGGAATAACATGACGATGCACAAGGCATTCTGCAAAACCACAGATGGTAGTTTTGGTAGAAGCATTGCATGCAGGAAAGGAAAATCCATATCCAGAGCAGTGTCTATTCTGGTAAGAACAAAATGGTGCCCCTTCCATGATGGAAGTCATCCAATGTAACCAATCTGCCATCAGGTAGCTGGCTAATTATCCTTGGGAATAGTACCATATCTGTGACTCAATGTTCGCCTCTGCCGCTGGAACATTGGGCAATCAACAGTAGCTGTAGCTAGTTCAGTGACCTTGGCGAGTAAATGCCCATATTGCTGAGAACATGCATAGCCTCTATCCCTGCCTTCATGACTAGTTTGTTCATGAGTCCATTGGCCGTGACGGGGTGGCTGTAGAAAGAGGCTGACTGGTATCCACAGAATGGGTGATCCTATACACTTGATTATTAAAAACCAACTCTGCTAAGGTCACCCTTTGGTGGACATTGATATAGGGCATGAATATCTTCACAATTTTTGCCCATTCAGAGAGGTCAATCCACGTACTTCCTCTCCTTGTCACCAATTTTCCAATCATGTTCCAAGTCCTTGACCATGCAGCCAAACCATTGGCAACAGCCATGAATCAGTACATAATCATGACTAGCCATATCTCTTTCCATAGCAGAGTGAACGATCAGGTTTTTTTGCTTGAAGTTCTGCCCTCTGGTAGGATTTCCCTTCACCGCTTTCCAGGGATGTCCCAGAAAGGGGCTACAGTACTATAGTTGTCCATTTTCAGTTGTTCCCTGCATATTGTGCAGAACTGACTGTAAACCAAGTCTGAATTTACTCTTCTTCTCTCAATTGACAGTAGGATACTCCCCATGAGACGATAGGCACAAGCTGAGAGAGAGAAGGTAGTGTGACAGAGGTGGGGACCATGGGCATTTGGGTCACTTCTTCATGTAACTTATGCCTTCAATACCTGCTTTCATATATATTACTTCCATTTGATGATGGAATGCTACTGTGTATGCCCCAATTTATGGCTTGCTGGATCAGATAACACTCAGCTAATGACTGGCAGCTCAGGTTGCATGGCAACTTGATGGCCCCATGGTTAAGCATTCAGTCTCTGCTAAGGCTCAGTAGCTGTTTTTCAAAAGGAGAATAGCTATCCACAGAGCATGACAAGGCTTTGCTCCAAAATCCTAAGGGTCTTCACAGTGATTCATCTATAGGGGCATGCCAAAGGCTCCACACAACATCCTTGTCTGCCACTGACACTACAAATCACCATTGAATCTGCTGGATCATTTGGCCCAAGTGGCAGAACAGTTTGCATGGCAGCCCGGACCTATTATAGAGCCTTCTTTTTTGCTGGGCTCCACTCAAAACCACAAAACTAGTAGCTCTTCTGATCACTCAGGAAAGGGCTCAGAGTAGCACAGCCAAATGACAAACATGTTGCCTCCAAAATCCAAAGAGGTCAATTTGGTGTTGTGCCTCTTTTTTTGGTTGTATGAAGGGCCAGATGCAACAACTTATCCTTCATTTTAAAAGAGGTATCTTGACATGCTGCTCACTGCTAGACTCTCAGAAATTTTGCTTAGGTAGAAGGTCCCTCAATCTTTCTTGGATTTATTTCCCACTTGCTTGCACATAGATGTATTACCAATAAATACATCTAGAGTAGTAGCACTTCTTGCTCACTAAGTCCAGTTAGCATAATGTCATCAACGTAATGGACCATTGTGATATCTCTTGGAAGGGAAAGGTTTTCAAGATCCTTGCAAAGTAAATTATGACATAAGTTTGGCGAGTTGATATATCCCTGAGATAGGAAAGTGACAGTGTGTTCCTGGCCTTGCCAGTTGAAAGCAAACTGCTTTTGGTGGTCTTTATTAGCAGGCATGGAGAAAAAAGAATTTTCCAGATAAATAGTTGCATACCACATACTAGGGGATGGTTAATTTGTTCAAATAATAAAACCCCATCTGGTACAGCAGCTGCAATTGGAGTCATCATCTGACTAAGTTTATACTAATCCACTGTCATTCTCCAATATCCATCTGTCTTCTCCACAGGCCAAATAGGTGAGTTTAATGCAATATGGTGAGAATCCGCACCCCTGAAAATGTTAAGCCCTTGATGATGGCACTAATCTCTGCAATCTCTCCAGAAATATAGTATTGCTTTTAGTTTACTATTTGTCTAGGTATAGGCAGTTCTTGTGGCTTCCACTTTGCCTCTCCCACTATAACATCCGTTGCTCCACAGGTCAGGGAACCAATACGGGTATTCTGCCAGTTGATGAGCATATTCCAATTATGCATTCCAGAACAGGGGAAATAAGCACAAAATGGGTTTGGTAACCCACTGGGCCCAGTATGAGATAGATCTAAGCTAAAACTCCATTGATCATCTGCACCTGACCTCCATAAGTCTCTACTTTGACTGGTAGAACACAGTGAAATTTTCGGTTTCCTGGAATTAGTGTCAGTTCAAAGTCATTGTCCACTTGTCCCCAAAAGTCTGGCTATTTTCTTCTCCCAAACACATAGTTACCATGGTAAAAGGCAATAGGTCCTTTTGGGGAAGGCTGGGAGAAAATTAACAGTATAAATTTTTGACAGTGTATAAGATCCTCCATTAATGGGACTTAGCCTTCCATTTGTTGTAGGCATTGTGGGTCTGTACATTGGCTCAAGTCTGGGAATTAATTTAGGTACTATGATTCTGTGTTTTTATGATTCAGGTTAGACTTTTGTTCACTTGACCTGGAACTTGTCAACTTGTACAGATCAAGTAAGAATGTAATAGGCTTCCTATGTATTTCACACGTGATCAAATAGCCAACACCATTGGTCTGCACAAGTCAGACTATTCTAGTTGCTTCTTTGACTCTGCTGTCTGTTAGAGTAACCACACTTACCTTGCCATTGGTGGTAGAGTGCCACCATTTGGCCCCTGCCACCTTGGGATCTAATTATTCCCATTATATTTAGGTTTACCAATTCATTGACCATAGTTCCTACTGATAACAGAGCACTTCAAGGAAGCTGAGGCTCCTCTCACAAATTTGTTTCTCATAGTCACATGTTCTGGAAAAAATTTGTGTTCTCTACCCTCCTAGAGTGAGTGAGTAGGTCTTAAATGGTAAATCCACTCTAACATCCTCATCTCCCTAAGCCTTTAAATCCCTTCCTCTAAAGTAAACCAAAGCATATCTGGCATTTTTACCTTAGTCACTGTGGGCCACCTTTTGGTCTATGTTTCAGTCAATCAGACAAAGGCCTTGGTACTTCCTCAAGCTGCAAAATTAAATGCGGAATCTGCTTAGCTGGGCCCATATCAATATATTTGGCCTGACTCAACTTTGCTGTTTTCTATAGATTTTATAGCTTTTATGCCTCTCATTTACTCCCTTACTGGCTTCTTTGTGTTTAGTTGGTTTTTTGCTTTTAATTGAACATGTTTTGGTTCCCTTCTCATTTCCTTTTATGTACATTCCATAGATCTAATTGTGACTGTCCTGAGGACTATATAAAACATCCTAAAGTTCTAAAAATCTATTTAAAACTGATAACTTCCATTATATACAAAAGCTACTCTTTAATAGCTCTGCTCCCCCCTAACTCTATGTTACTTATATCACAAATTACCTTCTTATATGTTGTGTATCTGTTGGCATTGATTTATAGTTTTTAAAAATCCTTTGTTTCTTAAACCCTATAAAAGAATTAAAATTAGAGTTATGAACCAAAACTACAGTAATACAGGTCATTATATTTTTATGTGTGTCCATATATTTACTTTTATTGGAGAACTTTATATTTTCATATGGCTTTGAAGGTCTAGCATCCTTTTGTTTGAACTTGAGGAACTCCCTTTAGCACTTATTTAGAGCAGGTATAATGGTAATGAGATCCCTCAGCTTTTGTTTATCTAGGAATATTTTAATTTCTCCTCATTTTTGAAAAACGGTTTTGCTGGATATAATATTCTCAGTTAAGAGATTTTTTTTCTTTCAGTACTTTAAATATACCATTCTGTTTCTTTATGGTCTGTAAGATTTCTTCTGAGAAATACGCTGATAATCTTATATAGGCTCACTTTTATGTGATGAGTCACTTTTCTCTTGCTCTTTCAAGATTCTCTCTTCCTCTTTGATGCTCAAAAGTTTGATTATAAAGTGTCTGGATGTGGGCCTCTTTAGGTTTACCATAGGTAGAGTGTGTTGAGCTTCTTGTATTAGTATATCAATTCTTTCCTCAAATTTCAGATTTTAATGGTCATTCTATCTTCAAATAAAGTCTTTTCCCCTATTTTTCCATGTCCTCCTTTTAAAATTCCCATAATGCATATATTAATACACTTGTTAGAGTTACATACGCCCCTTAGTCTCTTTTCAATTTTCTTCATTTTTTCCCCCTTTTGCTCCTGAGACTTGATAATTTCAAATAACTTGTCTTCAAGTTTGTGGATTCTTTCTTCTGCCTATTTGAATTTGCTATAGATCCCATCTAGTGAATGTTTCACTTCAGTTATTATATATTTTAGCTACAGAATTTCCTTTTTTCCAGATTTATTGAGATACAATTGACAAAATATTGTGTAAGTCTAAGACATATGACATGTTGATTTGATAAATTTACATGTTGAAATATGATGATCACTATAGTATCAGCTAACATTATTATGTCACCTAATTGCTATCTCTTTTTTGTAGTGAAAACATTTAAGATGTAGTTTCTTAACAACTTTCAAGCATATAATACATTTTTTGTTAAATATGATCACAATGCTGTGCATTAGATCCCTAGAACTTATTCATCTTCCAATTGGAAGTCTGTGTCCTTTGACCAACATCTCTCCATTTCCCCTACCCTCAGACCCGGTTAATCATCATTCTACTCTCTGTTTCTATAAATTCAGGTATTTTAAGATTCCACATATAAGTGATATAATACAGTATTTGCTTTTTCTGTCTATTTCACTTAACATAACGCCTTCAAGGTCCTATATATATGTGTGTGTGTGTGTGTATATATAATTATGTCATCTTTATCCATCCATCCATTGAGTGACACTTAGGTTGTTTTCATATTCTTGGATACATACTCAGAAGTGGAATACCTGGATCATATGGCAGCTCTATTTTTAATTTTTTGAGGAACCTCCATACAGTTTTCCACAATGGCTGTACCAATTTGCATTCCCACCAACAGTGCACAAGGGTTCCCTTTTCTCCTCATCCTCATCAGCATTTGTTATCTCTTGTTTTTTTGATAACAGCCATTCTAACAGTTGTGAAGTGATATCTCATTGTGATTTTGATTTGCATTTCCCTGATGATTAGTGATGTTGAGCATCTTTTTATGTACCTCTTGGCCATTTGGATATCTTCTTGAGAAAAATGTCATTCAGTTTGTCTGCCCGTTTTTTAATCAGATTCATTGGTTTTCTTGTTATTGAGTTGTATGAGTTTTTTTTTTTTTTTTTACGTATTTTGGATATTAATCCTTTGTCAGATATACGGTTTCCAAATATTTTCTCCCGTTCCGTAGTTCTCCTTTTCATTTTGTTATTTGTTTCCTTTGCTGTACAGAAGCTTTTTTGTTTGCTATAGTCCCACTTGTTTATTTTTGCTTTGGTTGCTTGTCCTTTTGGTATCATATCCAAAAAATTTTGCCAAGACCAATGTCAAGAAGTTTTTCCCAATATTTTCTTCTAGAATATTTATCATTTGAGGTCTTACATTTAAGTCTTTAATCTTTTCAAGTTAATTTTTGTGTATGGTGTAAGACAGTGATCCGATTTCATCTTTCTGCATGTGGTTATCTAGTTTTCCTATGACCACTTATTGAAAAGACTATCCTTTCCCCATTGAGTATTCTTGGCTTCCCTGTCAAATATTAGTTGACCATATATGAGAGGGTTTATTTCTGCCCTCTCAAGTTTGTTCCATTGGTCCTTGTGTCTATTTTCATGCCAGTACCATACTGTTTTGATTACTATAGCTTCATAGTATAGTTTGAAATCAGGAAGTGTGATGCCTCCATCTCTGTTCTTCTTTTTCAGGATTACTTTGGCTATTCAGGGTCTTTTGTAGTACCATACAAATTTCAAGATTGTTTTTCTATTTTTGTGAATAATGTCATTGGAATTTTCATAAAGTTTTCTTTGGATTTATAGATGGCTTTGGGCAGTATGGACATTTTAACAATATTAATTCTTCCAATCCATGAAAAAGGGATTTTGTTTCATTTACTTGTGTCTTCTTCAATTTATTTCATCAAAGTCTTGTAGTTTTCAGTGTACAGATCTTTCACATCCTTTGTTGAATTTATTCCTAAGTATTTTCTTGTTTTTGATGCTATTGTGAATGGAATTGTTTTCTTTACTTCTTTATCAGATATTTTGTTGTTAGTGTATAGAAATGCAACTCGTTTCCATGTTGATTTTTGCATCCTGCATCTTTACAGAATCTATTGATTAATTCTAAGGTTTTTGCTGGATTCTTTAGGATTTTCTACATATAAGATCATATCATAGGCAAAGACAAATTTACTTTTTTCCAATTTGCATGCCTTTTATTTCTTTGTCTTGCCTGTTTTCTCTAGCTAGGACATCTAGTGATGTGTTGAATAGGAGTGGTGAGAGTGAGCTCCCTTGTTTTGTCCCTGATCTTCATGGAAAGCTTTCAACCTTTCACCATTGATTATGGCGTTAGGTATGGGTTTATCATATACAGACTTTATTATGTTGAGGTACGCTCCTTCTATACCCAATTTATTGAGAGTTTTTATCATGAAAGGATGTTGAACTTTGCCAAATGTTTTCTATGCATCTATTGAGATAACCGTATGATTTTAATCTTTCCTTCTATTGATATAGTATATCACATTTATTGATTTGTGAATGTTGAACAATCCTTGCATCCTAGGGAAAAAACCAATTAAACTTGGTGTGTGATTATTTAATGTGCTGTTCTATTCAGCTTGCTAATATTTTGTTAAGAACTTTTGCTTCTATATTCATCAGGGATTTTGGTCTATGGTTTTCTTTTCTTGTAGCGTCCTATCTGGCTTTGGCTTCAGGGTGATATTAGCCTCATTAAATGAGTTTGAGGGTGTTCACTTCTTTTCAACTTTTTGAAAGAGTTTAAGAAGGAAGGATTGGTGTTAATTCTTCTCAAAATATTTGGTAGAATTCACAAATAAATCTATCTGATCCTTGGCTTTTCTTTGTTGGGAGGCTTTTTATTACTGACTCAATCTCCTTACTTATTATTGGTCTGTTCATAGTTTCTATTTTGTCATGGTTCAGTCTTGTTAAATCATATGTTTCTAGGCATGTATCCATTTCATCAAGGTTATCCAATTTTTCAGCATATTATTGTTCACAGTACTCTCTTATGAGTTTATGTATTCTGTGGTATCAGTGGTAATATCTTCCCTTTCATTTCTGATTTTATTTGTTTGAGTCTTCTCTCTTTTTTTCTTACTTAATCTAGCTAAAGCTTTGTAAATTTTGTTTATTTTTCAAAAAAAACAGCTCTTAGTTTTATTGCTATTGTCTATTGTCTTCTGGTCTCTATGTCATTTATTTCTCCTCTGAACTTTGTTATTTTTTCCTTCCGTTAACTTTGGTCTTAGCTTGTAATTCTTTTTCTACTTCCTTGAGGTGTAAAGTTAGGTTGTTTATTTGAGACCTTTCTTTTTTCTTAATATAGGTATTTATTGCTATAAACTTCCCTCTTTAGAGCTATTTTGCAGCATCACATATGTTTTAGTATGTTGTGTTTCCATTTTCACATGTTTCTAGATATTTAAAATTTCTTTTCTGACTTATTGGTTGTTCAGGAGTGTGTTTTTTAATTTCCACATATTTGTAAATTTTCCAGCTTTCCTATTGTTGTTGATTTCTAGTTTTATACCATGGTGGTAACAAAGATATTTGGTAGGATTTCAATCTTCTTAAATTGCTAAAATTTGTTTTGTGGCCTATCATATGATCTATCCTGGAGAATGGTTGACGCATGCTTGAGAAGAATGTGTATTCTGCTGCTGTTGAATGAAATGCTTTATATATGGTTGTTAGGTCCATTTGGTCTAAAGTATGCTTTCAGTCCAATATTTAATTGCTCATTTTCTATTTGGATGATTTCTCTGTTGTTGAATGTGGGGTTCATTTGTAGGTTACAATCTTCTTTTCTCTTGCTGCTTTTAGAATTCTTTCCTTATGTTTGATTTTTGACAATTTTATTGTAATGTTTAATTATAATGTTTATTATAAGTTTAATTATAATATTCATTATAATTATAAAGTTTTAATAATTTTATTAAAGTTATCTTTTCTTGGAAGATCATTTTAGATTGAAATTATGGGGTGACATAGTATCTTCATGAACTTGGATATATACATTTCTCCCCACATTTAGGAAGTTCTCAGATATTATTTATTTAAATATGCTTTCTGCTTAATTCTCCATCTATTCTCCTTCTTGAATTTCAATACTTTGTACATTGGTTTTTTTTGATGTTGTGCCATAGATCATACATTTTCTTTGGTTCTTTTTTATAATTTATGTATCTTTGTTAATGTTCTCATTTTGTCCATATACTGTATCCCTGATTTTGTTTAGTTATCTGTCCATGTTATTCAACACATTACACATATTTAAGACAGTTGTTTTATCGTTAAACACTCAGAGGCTTTGTTTCCTTAGTATCAGTTTCTGGAGATTTATATGAGTCCTTTGAATAGGCCATGTTTCCTTGTTTCTTTGTATGCCTTGTGACCTTTCATTGAAAACTAGGCTTTTAAAACAACAGTAACCTCTCACAGTCTTTATGGACTAGTTCAATGCAGGAAAATACCTTCACTAATTAGCCTGGCATAAAGGATCATGGTCTTCTGAAACCTTTTCCAGGAGTGTGTCTTCCCTGGGCCTCTGTGTGTGCTTTAATTCCAGTTCCCCAGTATGCACATCTACTTTTAAATGCCCTAATTTCCCTAACAGGCCCGCTCCTATTTATTCTCAGGGCCTTACATGTTGAATTGTTTTTCTCTGCCCATAATCTCTTGTCACCAGGCACCTGCGGAACTGCAGTCCCCTGAAGCTCTCACACAGAGCAGCACCCACCACTCCTTCCTGTGCCCCCCCCACCTGATAACTAATCCATTCCACTGTTCTCATCAAGCAAGACAGAAAACAGTCCTTCAGGCATCCACCAGAGAAGCCAGAACATTGCAAGCAAGTTCTACCCTTTTCTTCCTTTTCTGGTAGAGAAGCCCAGAATAGAGCAGCTTCCACATGCTTGTGCCATGCTGGACAGGGTGAGATAAGGAGAGGAAATATGCCATGAAATTTCCTACCATTTTGAGGGCATCGTTTTCTTGGTTAGGCATTCATTTGGTTGTTGCTGCTTATTAACCGGTTTCTAAGGTTATCACAAAGCTGCTCTGCTTCAAATATTGTTGCGTATTTGGTGTTTGCCTGGGGGAACCAAGTCCTGGGATGTCTTAGTCCAATATCTTGCTGACATCACTGCTATGATTTCCTTTTTTAGAGAGCTTCCTTTAGTCACTCTTCAAGAGTAAGTTTGCTAGCAACATACTCTCTTACTTTTCCATAGTTTCAGAATGTCTTTACTTCCTGTTGTACCTTGAGGATATTTTCGCTGAACAGTGCTTTTCTTTCAGTGCTTGAAAAATGTTGTGCCACTTCCTTTTGGTCTCCTGTTTCAGATAAGTTCCCTCAAATTGGTTTGCCTCTTTATGTATTGTGTTGGTTCTTTTTGGCTGCTTTCAAGATATTTTCTTCATCTTTAGCTTTTAGAAGCTGAATTATGATGTAAATCAACGTAGATTTCTTTGCATTTGTCCTTTTTGGTGTTTTGGTACCTTATTGAAGCTGTATGTTATGTATTTCACCATATTTGGGAAGTTTCCAGCCATTATGTATTTATATACCTTTTCATTCCTACTGTCTGTCTCCTCTCCATCTGGGACTCTGATGATTCAAATCTTAGCTCTTTTACTCTTGTCCTAAAGATCCCCAAGGTTCTGTGCATTTTTTCAATCTATTTTCTCTCTGTTGTTTAAATTTAATGAATTTGATCAAATTTCCCTCAAAGTTACTGTTTTCCTTTTCTGTCATCTCCACTCTACTATTTACTCATCCAAGGAGGCTTTTATAAAAATTCAGTTATTATATTGTTCAGTTCTATAATTTCCATTTGGTTCTTATTTTTAACCTATATTTCTTTGCTAAGATTTTCCATTATTCATTTATTTCAAGAAAATTTACTTGCTGAAATATTTTTAGTAACGGCTGCTTTAAAGTCCTTGTCAGACAAATCAACATCTAATTCATCTCCTTTTTTGCATCTGTTGATTGTCTTTCCTCACTCAAGTTGTGATTTTCCTTGATTTGGTTTCACCAGTCATTTTTTATTGTATACTAGACACTTTGAATTTTATGTTCTGAAACCCTCAATCCTATTTAATCTTCTTTTTTCAGCAGTCTATCCCCTTGTTGATGTGTACCACAAGAGTCAAAACGGGATGTATGTTCAATCTCTTTTGACACCGCCCTGGCAAAAGTGGGGCACTGATTCACACCACCTCATTTCAAATGGGTGAAGTTCAAGTTCAGCTCCCCCTTGGCCCTGCTGATGCCTCCCCAGTGAAAGTATTCTTCTCTGAAGATACTGAATTACCCCATAGAAATCCTTCCAAACACTAACCTGAGAGCTCTCCAATGAAAAGATTAGCTTTGTTGTCTGATGGCCTTACAATGACGCACACCAGAACAAGTCCTGCCCCCACACACAGAAGTTCCAGAGAGAATTCTAGTAATTCTTTCTTAAATATGAATGGAGAGGAAATGTTCACCAAATATATAAAGAAAGCCTTCATTCAATATTAAAGATCAAACTAACAACTATATAAACAGACAATGCAGGATGGAGAAGAAAACTAGAAATAAAACTCCAAAAAACATAATTAATATCCTCAAAGAGAAGATATCTTATCTCACAAAACAAGAGAATTCTATGAAAAAAGAACAGAGAACAAGAAAAAGCTCTTGTAAATTAAACATATAACTTAAATGAAATAATCAGAAATGTTGGAATTTGGATCTAAATGACAGATAAATGGAAATAGGAGAGGAAAGATAAGAAAACCAGGGGATTCTAACATCTGTTAATACGAATTTCAGAAAAAAAAAAACAGAGAAAACTGAGGTAAAGAAATTATCAATTTATAAGAAAGTATTTCCACAAACTTATAGGGATTTCTCCAAATATGAAAGGGTTTACTGAGTGTTTAGTATGCCTGAGATAAGAAAACATCACAAAAAAACTTCCAGAAAGAAAAATAGATTATATAGAAAGAAATAGGCATCAAAACAGCCTTGGATTTCTCAATAGCAACATTGAAAACTCAAACATTATGTAGAAAAACTTTCAAAATTCTGAGTAAATATTTTTCATCTTAGAATTCTAAGCCCAGACAAAGTATTAACTAAGGTTGAAGGTAGACCAAGGTCTTTGTACTTGTGGGAGTGTATTAAGATATTAAGTTCAGACAGTATTCAACATACATGATGAAATGGATATCCTCTTTTCTCATGGCTGAATAATATTCAATTATATACGTAAATATATGTCCCTCTCTATATATATTTCACATCTTCTTTATCTGTTCATCCATTGATGGGCACTTAGGTTGTTTCCACATCCTTACCAACACTTATCTCTTGTCTTCTTGATGATAGCCATTCTTACACGAATGAAGCGGTATCTCATTGTGATTTTGATTTGCATTTCCCTGATGATTCATGATATTGAGCACCTTTTCATATGCCTGTTGGGCATTTGGATGTCTTTTTTAGAAAAATGTCTATTTAGTTCCTCTGCCTAGTTTTAATCAGATTGTTTGGGGTCTTTTATTATTGAGTTGGATGAGCTCTTTATAAGTTTTGGATATTAACCCCTTATCCTATACATGGTTTGCAAATATTTTCTCCCATTCCATGGGTTGCCTTTCATTGTGTTAATCATTTCTTTTGCAGTGCAGAAGCTTTGAAGTTTGATGGAGTCTCACTTGTTGATTTCTTCTTTTGTTGTTTGCATTTTTGGTGTCATATCCAAAAATCTGTATTTAAATTTTTTAATTCTTTCATAATCCTATTAAGTTCCTTTATACTAAATTAACATGGCTTGAATGAAACTGCCCAGCTTCTGTGGATGTCGAACAGAACATGAGATTCCTTATCATACACAATGTAACCAATGCAACTTTAAGCAGATTTATAGAGGAACTTAGGTATGCAGTTACCGTAAGAGTAAGAGGAGAAAAAGCACATTGCTGCACTGTTCTTTTGGAGAAAAAAAGTCACACATGTTCTGGATCGGTCTTTGGATGATGGTACCCCACTGTCCAGCCGGATTGTTGATGACTGGCTAAGGCTTATAGAATTTCAGTTTAATGAAGAACTTGGTTGTTTTATTGCTGTTTACTGTGTTGCAAGTCTTGGGAGAGCTACAGTGCTTGCTGCTCTAGCATTAATTGAAGGTAAGGTAGAATGAAACATGAAAGTACAGTATGGTTCTTAAGATAAAAGTGTCAAACTCTTAACAGAAAGTACATTGTGTATTTAGAAGTATTATCTAAAATCTGCTGCTCTTCAAAGTGGTCATAGAAACAACTCTTGAATTTGGTAAAACTGGGCTCTCTGATGTTATCACCTTGGAAACAGAACATGAGTCAAGATCTAAACTATCATAAATATTAGCCAACAAGTAGGCTTGGTGAAATATAAGCTTAATGAAACTGTTTTACTAGGTCACAAACTTGACAGAATTTCTATGTTTGAGTTACTATCAATCTATTTAGACACTTATTAAAAGATCCTTGCCGTTTAGCATTTTAAATGTGTTTATCATGTATGTCTCCTGACCTTTCTAAAATCATTCAGTATTGAAGCATAAGTCTTCAAATCTATTCCCATGCCAGAATCTTATCAATATATAACAAATTCAGAGAGATTAGCTGCCAAAATATCCAGCATAATACTTGTATATTGTTAATATTATACAGTATTAAAATCCCGGAAACTACGAACAACACTTTAGACCTTATGTGGTTTATTCCTTTGGTTTTGAAACATTGTAAGTAGGGCCTATATGGTTATTTCCTTGTTATGTTTACACTCCCACAGTCATACCAGAATACATCAGGATTTTTTCAGCCATTGATTTTGTTGAACTTTTACATAGTCTTGCAGTGATTATTTAATGTTTTTCTATAATTGTCATTTTGTTCCATTACAAAAATCTTCATTCTGAAAAATCAAAAACCTCCGATTGAAAGTTCATTTAAACTCTACATTGTACAGGAATAAGTGTCTTTAATGTCTCCAGAAAAAAAAAGCCTTAGAATTAATTCAATATTTGCACTTTGGAGTGCAACTTATAGAGAGTGACTGAAAAACAGAATGGCGGGAGATAAAAATATTTCCAGTATTTTTGCTGCTTTTCTCTTGTGTGGGCATATAGAGTATGTCTTTTGGGTGTGTGTGTGAAGAAGATTGGCCCTGAGCTAACACTTGTTGTCAATCTTCCTCTTTTTGCTTGAGGAAGATTGTCACTGAACCAACATCTGTGCCAATCTTTTGCAATTTTATGTGGGATGCCACCACAGCATGGCTTGACTAGCAGTGCTAGGTCCGCCCTGTGGGGGCTGAACCTGTGAACTCCAGGCTGCTGAAGCAGAGCATGTGAACTTAACCACTACACTACCAGGCCAGTCCCTAGAATATGTCTTTTAATTCAGAAAATACTTTCTACAAAGTAGAGATGCTTTATTGTTGTAGCAATTCTTAGTCATGAAACTTCTTAAAATGTCACTTTCCCCATTTCTATTAGAAGTTGTTTTTTGGGGGTTTTTGGTGAGGAAGATTGGCCCTGAGCTAACGTCTGTTGCCAATATTCCTCTTTCCCCTCGCCCAAAGCCCGAGTACATATTTGTGTATCCTAGTTGTAAGTCATTCTAGTTCTTCTATATGGGATGCTGCCACAGCATGGCTTGATGAACAGTGTGTAGGTCCACGCTCAGGATCTGAACCATCAAACCCTAGGCTGCCAAAGAAGAATGAGCAAATTTAACCACTTGGCCACGGAGCTCAACCCCGAGAAGTTGTTTTTATCAACTATTACTTATTTTGGAAGTGTGATTTTTTTCCTTTTTCCTCCCAATGTTTCTTGCATAAAAAGAAATGTTTTTTTTTCTTATGAATTGTGCAGCCATCTAAAGTCTTATATGACTTCTGAGCTGTGTAACTTAATATTTGTATATTTGATTTTTTAATTTTGTAATTGATAAAATGGTGTTGTGTATTAGTGCTACGTCAACCGTATATCTATACTCTCTGGGAATGTGTGGTGATAATTCTGTGGGAGAATATGTGCAGTGTTAACCACTTGTTAAAAATTTAATGTGAGAGCTTAAATGTCTTGATTAATGATGAAAAAAAATTTAAAGTATTTCCTAGCACAGTGCATTGAAAAAAGCCTAGAAATTCTGACCAACTCAATAGCAATCAGTACCCTTAGTATTATTGTTTCTAAATAGAGTTTCCCACTAAAAGAAACCATGGCCTCTCAGAGAAGTGACTGAGTTTGGGTCAGAAAGTGTACAAAATGTATCTGGAATATCTAGTTATATCAGAAATTAATGAAAGAATAAAGAGTTCTAGGTTTATGTCAAAAGAATTCATAAGTCAACCAGAAAAAAATGCCCAAAGATGAGACAATTTGAGCATCAATAATAAAATATATTAAAACACATCAAATATGTTTATATTTGCGAGTTAATAATAACACTAACAATATAACTCATAATCACCTATGGAGATTGCTGGGAACCATCATTATTTTGAACACGTTTCTTTTATTTAAAGTGAAAGAAACAAGTTCATCCTGCTTTTCTTATACAAACTGTTCTTCAGATAACTAAATTTTTGAGGGGAAGTTTTTCTTTACAAACTATATTCCAGCTAATAAATGAAGAATAACAGAACTGTCATGTCACCATGTTGAAATTCATTTTCAAGTTATTAAGCTATTAAGAATTGGTAAACTTATACTGTCTCTTATCCTTAAACCTACCCTTTATTCTCCACTTAGTGATGTTAGTGTTTGGATTCTGAAGGCCATTTCTACTTCATTTGTTGGCACTCTATTAGAGTTTGCCAGTGGGAGTAATAGAGGAAGCCTGCAAGAATGAAGGAGGGAGGAAAGAATTTGCTTCTTCCTTCTGCTTGCTGTTCCTGTTAGTCACTTTATCCTGGCAGCAGCAGTTGGTTCCAGTCTCCAGCTTTTAATTTTTTTGTGCTCCAAGAATCAGCTTTATTTTGTACCCTCAATGGTACCAGCACCAGATGACCAGTAACCCTTCCTCATAGGTCTGCATTCTATCTCTGTGGAGCATCTTATCTAAGACTTGAGGCATAAATATCAGTAAGGAACTACAGTCTCCTAAGAAGATTGGATCCCAGCTCCACAAGATTTCTCCTTCAAGCTCCTGAGGTATCAAAACCTAGCTAGGTAGCAATCTTCCTCAGAAGTCAGAGTTCCCACTCCATGAGGCCTCTTCTCCAGGTTTCCAACAGCCCTAATTTCCTCCTTTTATTCCCCCAGCCCTAGGAATCATAACTGCTTCCTGCAGTTACTATCTCTGTGTTAACTTGGAGTTCTTCTTTTTTTTCCATTTCTACAATATCTGTTTGAACAACTCTTATTTTAAATTCTTATTGTTAAAATATCTGGTGTGGTTTCTATTGTTCTGGTGGAACTCTAATACAATCCCTAATGAGTAAACGGATTTACACAATGATCACCAACAGCTGCAAATATTCCTTAAAAAGAGAGAAATAAAACACCACATGCCTACAGATGCAAGTAAAAAACACCACCTAAGAATTCATCTTGCCAAAAAATTGAGACTGAATCTGTGGTAGCCTCTCGATACAACTACTGTTAACAAGAAATAAAAGAAACAGAGAGCCATGTTAAATGATGCCCCAGTGTTGAAATCAGCAAAACTCAAATTGTGGGAAAATCGATGTTGTTTTTTAATCACATTAATTTTAGTGAAGAAAATAAAATGGAGGGAGAATATGTTGATTAAAAGAGATTTAAGAGGCATATAAATCAAATACATAAATTATAAAGCAATTGAGAAAATTCAAACCCTGACTGGATGTTTGATACTATTAAGCAATGATTACCACATTATTTTAAAGTGTGATACTGGTATTATGAATATGATTTATTCAAAAAGAGTCCTTATCTTTCAGAGATGCATCTTGAAATAGTGACAGATGAAATGATAGGACGTCTGGTATTTGCTTACAAATAATTAGTGAGGGGAATTGGATAGGGATAGTGATGAAACACGATTGGTCATGAGTTGACGATAGCTGAAGCTAGATGGTGGGTACATAGGCATTCATTATATTAGTCTCTACTTTTATATATGTTTCAAAACTTCTATAGCAGAAAATTTTCCCCTATCTTAAAATTTAGGTCCGATATTTCCTTTGTTTCTCTCTCTTTTTCTGAGTTTTGGAATTACCATTTAATTATTCATTTAAAAATATTGACATGATTTTTTCCAGTTTTATTGAGATATAATTGACACATAAGCTTTTTTAGGTTTAAAGTGTACAAAATAATGGTTTGATATATCTCTATATATTGCAAAATGATTATCACAATAAGTTTAGTTAATATCCATCTGGCAGCCAAAGAACAGAGGTAGTGTCTTTTCTTTAGTTCTGCCAATTGACATGTGTACAGCAGATCTCCTGAATGAGATTGATGTATCTTTATTGAGCTTCTTACTCATGTTACATGATAGGTATAAGTGAGTTTCCTAGGTGATGAAAGATGATCATGAAGACTCACTGATGCACTATTGCAAAGGAGAAAAAATAAGCTTAGCAGCCAAAGGCCATGTAGTCCCGGCAAGTCCTGGTGACTGGAATACAATTTTTAACCTCTCTGAACCAATTTATTACCAGTTTTTCACCTAGATCACCCTACTCCAACCACATTAACCTCTTTGCAGTTATCTGATTACTAAACATGCCCCTAGTCAGTATCTTTGCACTGAATGTTCTCTCTCTGGAATGCGCTTCCTCCAGTTATCTGCATGATTTAGACATTTATTTCATTCAAGTCTCTGATTAAATATTACTTTCTCAGATAGAACTTCCCTGACTCCCCTCTATAAAATAGTTCTACCATCAGTTTTTCTTCCATTGTTGTGGCAGATAGGGAGATGCACCACCCAGATCATCTTCAAGGAAGGACAGTCTGCTCAGCTGTGAAGAGCTCCTTTGAGGTTGGCCTCAGCGCAGAAAGTTGTTTCGCCCAAGGTCATGCCCTTCTTGATGTAGTTTGTATTTGGTGACTGAGCAAGGTAAGATATAAATACCTGGCCATTTTGGCATAATGTAGAATAACTCTGATGTGTAATATTTGTTCCAGAACTTTCCACTGAATTGGCTGAAGTTGTTTTGAGTCTGCATCTTATTTCAACATCTTCCTCTGCCCAATTCTGATTTCTTCCCCTTTCTTTCATAGGTTTTAATCCACAACAAACATCTTGCATGTCAAATTCTGTTTCAGTATTGGCTTCTAGAAAACCCATACTGTGATAGTTGTTTTTCTTTCTCTTTTGGAAATATTCACTACTAGTAGACCATATATATGCATATATATGTATATATATATATATATACACACACACACATATATATATATATATATAAATGGCTTATCATATGTCTTCTGCTACTAGAATGTAGGAAAACTTTGCTTATTTTGTTCACTGCTGACTCTCTAGCCTTTAGAATGGTGCTTGCCATACCGTAACTGCTTAATAAATACTTGGTAAATGAAAGAATATATGGGAGCATCAAGACTTGAGGATTGCAGGTAGTAGATGAGGAAATCCAGAAATTTAAAAAAACAAACAAGATAGGGCCTTATTTTACTATATATCGAACTGAACTCCCAACAGACTAAGGATATAAATAAAATGATAACCCCTAAAAATTAAATATCCTGTATACTGAAAACATCATAAAAAGTAAATAAGTAAAGAAAATAAAATCAGAAAATTTATTTGAAAAGTGTATTTTTAATTTATAAATATTTTTTCAAATTAGTACAAATACCACTTGTATCCCAATAGATAAATGGTAAAGAAGATGAGTATAAAAATCATAGGAAAAATACAAAGAGAAAATAAACACAGACATTCAATCTCACTAATCATCAAAGACATATTAAATGAGATTCCCTTTTTCATGTGCCAAATTGTTAGATATTTTTACAAACTGATAATTTTCAATTTTAGTCATAATGTGATAGGACAGCAACTCTAATTGAGGGTATGATAAGGCCGGCACTTATATATTATTGCCAAAGTCTAAATTGGTACAACTTTTTAGCAAAGCAATTTATAAACATGCATCAGTTAGAAAATGTTCACCTCATTTGATCTCAATAATCCTATCAGTGAATTATCTTAAAGAAACAAGCAGAGACATGCACAAAGATCTATGTTAAAAATTTTCAGCACATCAGTATGTAGAGGGTCAAAACCTTACACTAAAATTTTTATGTACAAAACGTAATTTCGCCTTTTATCTATAAGCATCCTCATTTTGTTCTGAAGGCCTTATTCTTACTTATTATATGAGTTAAGGGAAATTTGAAATTTGTCCTTTTAAGGTAATGTAGTCTACTCTTGTTTAAAACAACAGTTCTCAGGTTAACTCATTCTTCTTTTGAATAATCTTTCAGGATATCCTTCCCTCCACCTTCTTGTTCTTTTCTCCCCAGGGAGATCCAAGGTCACAAATAGCATGAGTAACTTACAAACTTACGGTTTCAGGGGTCAGGGGGGAAGGTAAATTTCCCACATTTCCACTCTCATCTTAATCTGGCTAAATTAGTTGCTGCTATATATTGTGATGTGTATTCTTATTATAATCCAGGTCTCATGACCTCCTGGCTGATATACCCCTCCCCTCCATTTACCACTCACTGTTGTTGTTGTGTCTTAGAGTATTGGGTATGACTTATATTTGTTAAACAATTTGTCTATTCTTGCAACCTTATGCTTTAAGGTCATTTCACCTAATTTGCTATAATTCCATTGGAGTTGCCAGTCAGCATGCTCTACTAAATTTATTCTGCTTCTCAGCCCCAAGGGCACATGGTAACTTCTTTATCCTTAGTCACACACAGGCTGTGTGCAGTGGAATGCTTTCTCAGCCATATCACCCCAGCCACTTCTGTAACTGATTTCTAGGCTGCTGCTCAGGTTCCATGTTGAGCACACTGTAAGACCAAATGTAAACTTCTCCGAGATGCCAGTGGTTTCATAACTTCCCCAATATCAACACTCAATGTTTGACATCAAGGTAAGTAGGAAAGCATTAATTTTTGAGTCTGAGCATAAGAAGGGCTTTATACTACTTTTTCTTTAATGACAGGGACTTCACTTATATTATAGCCTCCTCTTTCCCTGCTTAAGAGACTTCTTTGTTCTAGATCAGTGACATTCAAACTGCAGGACACAATCCATTTGGTGTGACAAGCCTTTAAAGAGTTACATGAAATAGAAGAGTAAATAACAGAGTACACTATATTTAATAAAGGTAATTTTTCCTGAATTTTTATGTGTGTGTGTGTGTGTATGTGTGTGTGTGTGAGTTTGTAGAAAGTTTCAATACAAAACACATTTTTCCCAGGGAGTCAAGATCAAAAAAGTTTGGAAACTACTCTTCTAGATTGCAAATACCCTTTACAGGGTATTAAGTTTCATGAATTGGACTTAAGGAAACAAACCTATCAGGGAAGTAGGGAGAAGACTACTAAAAGGGAAAATACATCACTACATATTCTTTCAAAATATTACTCCTTTTGTAATTTTTTTAATTTCATGGGCCTAGAATTTAAATGAAATTACACATATGAATCTGAATTATGATGAGTATTAAAATTAAATGCACAATTTATAAACAAATATATATTTAGTTAAATACATTTTGACGCAGTAGTTGTTACTTGAAGGTCAATGCAATTTATTTGAGTAATATTTCTTCTGGCGATAGCATGCACCAATTTGGCAATTTCTTTCTTTTGTTTTATATTCAAGCTGCTACTTAAGAACGTAATAGTTTGTAACCTGAATTAAACCTAGAACGCAATTTCTCTATCCCTCTGGATGATGATTTGAGAAAGATGGGTCAACATGTGATTCTGACTTACATGTGAAACTTTTTTATTATGGTGAGATTATATATATATGTGTTTAAAGTAACATATATATTATAATTTCAACAATTTTTAAGTGCACAATTTAGTGGCATTAAGTACATTCACAGTGCTATGCATCTACCACCACTATAGATTTCCAGAACTTTTTCATCATCTCAAACAGAAACTTTGTACTTGTTAAACAATAACTCCCAATTACTCCCTCCCCCAACATCTTGATGACTTCTATTATATTTCAGTCTCTACAAATTTCTATTATAGGTACCTCATGTAAGTGGAATCATACAATATTTGCTCTTTTTACATTTTAAACAATGTGAATATAAAATATATTAATAAATCTTTAAAGACAGTTTGAACTTAAATATATTTTCAAGCCATTAGATTTTTAAATAATGAATTATGTATGTATAATACTCATTGAAGTATTACACAATAACAATTGTGTATTTTTTACCTTTTATTTTTAATAATTACTGACACAGAAAGTTTCAAAAATAGTTCTTAAACAGAGGGGTGACTTCCCAAACGGAAGAGTGACAATCTACAAAGATCTACTCCTCCATAAAAGCAACAAGAACATAGGGAAAATATGTCAAAATTAAATCTAGAAAGTAACTAAAGGCTTGCAACAATCTTAGGAGAATTTATTCAGGAAAAACTGCCAAATCACAGTAAGACAGCAAACTTTGTGGTATTTTAACTTGCTCTATTTGCATCTTCCTTTCTCGAGCTCTGTAGTAACCAGGAAAACCAATAGCCTCACAATAGTGATACCATAAAAACCAGCAATTTAGCACCCACTGAAGGGGCAGGATGGCTTTAAAGTTCTCTGAAAACCCTGTTCCCAGAGAATCATCATTATTTCACCTGTCTGTGAGTTCCCTGGAAATTCACACTCAAGGTATTGTCTTTATGTGATCTGATTCAGGGCTTGCTCACTAAAACAGACTTTTCTCCAGAGTGTTTGTCAAAAAAAACCCCAGTGGTAATTGTTTAAGAACACTGCACCTTGAGGTGGTGATAAGAGTTGGGGGTGGGAGGGAAGCTGACCAAAAAACTTAAAAGGAAAATCTGGGGGATGATATAGCCATAGGGAGTTTGAGAATCTCTGACATAATCCTAGGAATCCAGAAGGCCACAAGCAGGATTGTGTACATGCCAGAAAAGGTCCTGGTCTCTTACTGACCTTGACCCTGAGGCCCTGTGCAAGCAGTAAGTGAAGGCTAAGTCATAAATGTAAACTGCAAAAGAGATAAACCAGAGCATTGAATGCATACTCAACAGACACACAGAATTCCTAAGCATAAGGTGAGATATTTAATGTCCCAGAACACTTAAGGATATCATCATGAGCATTAAGTGACAATATGTCCAAGTAGAAATGGCCTTGGCCAAAAAAGACAAATAACACAGACTTTACAGAATTAGTTCAGAAAAGTCATTAAACGAAGAAAATATTAGTAGCAACAACAACAAAACTAACATCCAAAGACAGCAACAACAACAAAGCTTTTGGGGGAGGGATCTGATTTTCAGAATTGCCACATTATGCTATTGTGGCAAGAAAAAAATACAAAACATGCAAAGAAACAAAAAGTATATCCTTATACACAGGGGGAAAAAGCAGTCACTAGAGATTGTCCCCTGGGGAGCCTAGAAGTTGGACTTACTAAACAAAGATTTACATTGGATATTATAAATACATTCAAAGGACTAAAAGAAACCATGTCTAAAGAATTAAAACAAAATCAGAGAGCTATGTCTCAGCAAACAGAGTTATATAAGAAATAGGAATTACAAATAAAAACCCAAATTGAAATTTTGGAGTTGAAAGTTACAATAACAAGTGAAAAATTCAGTAGAGGGGCTCAACAGCAAATTGGAAATGGCAGGAATAGAAGTCAGTAAACTTCAAGATAGGTCAAATGAGATTTTCCAGAACACTGGAACTAGAAGAAAAAGAAATCAATGAACTTGAAAATAGGTCAAAAGAGATATTGCAGTCTGAGTAACACAAAGAAAAAGTATGAGGAAAACTGAACAGAGTCTCACAGACCTGTGGGACACCATCAAGGAAATCAATATACATATAGTGAAAGTCCCAGAAAGATGGAAGAGAGAGAAATGGGAAAAAAGATTGCACAAATAGTGCTCTCAAATTAAAGAAATTAGATGGAAATTATTAATCAATATGCCCAATAATCTCAATGAACTCCAAGCAGGATAAACTAAAGGAGTTTGTCACCTAGACACATTATAGTCAAACTATCAAAGAACAATGTAAAATAGAGAATAATGAAACCAGCAAGAGAAAAATAATCCATCCCATACAAAGAATCCTCAGTAAGATTTACAGCTGACTTCTGATCAAAAAGCATGGCAGCCAGAAGGGAGAGAGAGGACATATTCAAAGAGATAAAATAAAAGATTGTCAAACAATAAATCTGAATGCAGCAACTAAACTTCACCAAAAAAAAGGAAATTCAGATATTCCCAGATAAACAAAAAGAGAATTTATCACTAGCAGACCTGCCCTACAAGATATAAGAAAGGGAGTCCCTCAGTCTGAAATGAACAACTCTAGACAGTAACTCAAACTTATATGAGAATTAAAAAGCATTATTAAAGGTGATTATATAGGTAAATATAAAAGACAATATAAATCTGTATATTTGGAACTATTTTTCTCTCCTATCTGATTTTAAAAATAACTTCATAAAGTAATAAAAATAAAGTTCTGTTGGCCTTATATTTTAAAATAAAATATATCAAAATTATATATATACATATTTATTATATAAAATATAATATATTTTGCATAATAAAATAGCAAGAAGGGGAGCAGAGAAAACACATATAGTGGAGCAGATTTCTGTGTACTACTAAATTTACATACTAATTCAATCTAGATGATCATTTTAATCCCTTGAAAACCCCTAAGAAAATGGGACTCAAAAAATATAAGAAGCAACAAGGGAATTAAAATAGTACTCTAGAAAATATTCATTTCATACCAAATAAGGCATTAATGGAGGAACACAGACTTAAGACATATACAAAACAAATAGCAAAATGGCAGATGTAAACACTATTCTCTAATTAATTATATTAAATGTAAATGGATTAAACACTCCATTTGTAAGGGAGATATGGAAGAATGGATAAAATAAAAACATGATCCAACTATATGCTGTCTACAAGAGACAAAACAATTTTTATACTTTATTTTTTTGAGTTCATAATAGTTTACATCATTGTGAAATTTCAGTTGTACATTATTTCTTGTCTCTCACCATATATGTGTTCCCCTTCACCCATGTGCCCACCTCCCCCTTCCCCTGGTAACCACTGAACTGTTTTCTTTCTCCATGTGTTTGTCCATGTGACATCATCTGGTGTTTCTCTTTCTCAATCTGGCTTATTTTTCTTAGCATAATACCCTCTAGGTCATCCATGTTGTTGCAAATGGGATGATTTTGTCCTTTTTTATGGCTAAGTAGTATTCCATTGTTTATATATACCACGTCTTCTTTATCCAATCATTGGCTGATGGCCACTTGGATTGCTTCCATGTCTTGACTATTGTGAACAGTGTTTCAATGAACATAGGGGCACATTTGTTACTTTGGATTGTTGATTTCAAGATGTTTGGATAGATACCCAGTAGTGGGATAGCTGGGTCATATGGTATTTCTATTTATAGTTTTTTGAGGAATCTCCATACTGTTTTCCATAGTGGCTGCACCAGTTTGCATTCCCACCAACAGTGTATGAGGGTTCCCTTTTCTACACACCTCCAACATTTATGTTTAGTCGTAGTGATTATAGCCATTTAACAGGTGCAAGATGGTATCTTTGTGTAGTTTTGATTTGCATTTCCCTGATGATTAGTGACGTTGAACATCTTTTCATGTGTTTCTTGGCCATCTGTGTATCTTCTTTGGAAAAATGACTGTTCATCTCCTCTGCCCATTTTTTTATTGGGCTGTTTGGTTTTTTGTCGTTCAGTTGTGTGAGTTCCATACTTATTATGGAGATTAACCCCTTGTTGGATACGATTTGCAAATATTTTCTCCCAGTTGGTGGGTTTCTCTTTGTTTTTATCCTGGTCTCTTTTGCCTTGCAGAAGCTCTTTAGTCTGATGAACTCCCACTGGTTTATTTTTTCTTTTGTTCCCCTTGTCTGAGAAGACATGATATTCGAAAAGATCCTTTTAAGTTTGATGTCAAGGGATGTACTACCTGTATTAACTTCCAGGAGTTTTATGGCATCAGAACTTGAAGTCTTTGATCTATTATGAGTTTATTTTTGTGTATGGTATAAGATAATGGTCTACTTTCATTCTTTTGCAAGTTGTTGTCCAGAATTTCCAACATCGTGTATTGAAGAGACTATCTTTTCTCCATTGTATGTTCTTGGCACCTTTGTTGAAGATAAGCTGTCCATAGATGTGGGGTTTTGTTTCTGGCCTTTCAGTTCTGTTCCATTGATCTGTGTGTCTGATTATGTACCAGTACCACACTGTTTTTATTATTATGGCTTGGTAGTACATTTTGAAGTCAGGTATTGTGATGCCTCTAGCTTTGTTCTTTCTTTTCAGGATTGCTTTAGCAATTCAGGGTCTTTGGTTGCCCCATATGAATTTTAGGACACTTTATTCTATTTCCATGAAGAATGTCATTGGGATTCTGATTGGGATTGCCTTGAATCTGTAGATTGCTTTGGGTAGAATGGACATTTTAACTATGTTTATTCTTCCAATCCATGTGCATGCAATCTCTTTCCATCTCTTTATGTTGTCAACTATTTCTTTGAATAATATCTTATTGTTTTCATTGTATAAGTCCTTCACCTCCTTGGTTAAATTTATTGCTAGATATTTTATTCTTTTTGCTGTGATTGAAAATGGAATTATATTCTGGAGTTCTCTTTCTGTAAATTTGTTATTAGAGTACGGAAATGCAACTGATTTTTGTAAGTTGATTCTGTACCCTGAAACTTCACTGTAGTTGTTATTTATTTCTAATAGTTTTCCAATGTATTCTTTATGGTTTTCTATGTATAAGATCATGTCGTCTGCAAGCAGGAAGAGTTTCACTTTTTCACTCCCTATTTGTATTCCTTTTATTCCTTTCTCTTGCCTAATTGCTCTGGCCAAAACCTCCAGTACTATGTTGAATAATAGTGGTGATAGTGGGCTTCCTTGTCTTGTTCCTGTTCTCAGAGGGATGGTGTTAAGTTTTTCCCCGTTGAGTATGATGTTGGCTGTGTGGTGTCATATATTGTCTTTATTATGTTGAGGTAATTTCTTTCTATCCCCATTTTGTTAAGAGTTTTTATCATAAATGGCTGTTATATCTTGTCAAATTCTTTCTCTGCATCTATTGAGATGATCAGGCATGTGGTTTTTATTCTTCATTTTGTTAATGTGGTATATCATATTGATTGATTTGTGGATGTCGGAACATCCCTCTGTCCCTGGTATAAATACGACTTGATCATGATATATGATCTTTTTGATATATTCCTGTATTCAGGTTGTTAATATTTTGTTGAGGATTTTTGCATCTATGTTAATCAGCGATATTGGCCTGTAGTTTTCCTTTTTTGTGTTGTCCTTGTCAGGCTTTGGTATCAGAGTGTTGTTGGCCTCATAGGAGGTGTTAGGAAGCATTCAATCTTCCCTGATTTTTTGGAATAGCTTTAGAAGGATAGGTATTAAATCCTCTCTGAAGGTTTGGTAGAATTCTCCAGTGAAGCCATCTGGTCTGGGGCTTTTATTTTCTGGGATTCTTTTAATTACTGTGTCAATCTCTTTACTTGTGATTGGTCTATTCAGATTATCTATTTATTCTTGATTCAGTTATAGGAGGTTGTAAGAGTCTAAGAATTTATCCGTTTCTTCTAGATTGTCCATTTTGTCGGCACATACTTTTTTGTAGTATTGTCTTGTAATCCTTTGTGTTTCTGTGGTATCTGTTGTTATTTCTCCTCTTTCATTTCTAATTTTATTTATCTGAGCTTTCTCTCTTTTTTCCTTTGTAAGTCTGGCTGGGGGTTTGTCAATTTTGTTTATCTTCTCAAAGAACAAGCTCTTTGTTTCACTGATTATTTCTAATGCCTTATTTATTTCAGTTGCATTTATTTCTGCTCTGATTTTTATTTTTTCTCTTCTTCTGCTTACTTTGGGCTTTGTTTGGTTTTCTTTTTCTAATTCAGTTAAGTGGAGTTTGAGATTGTTTAATTGGGATTTTTCTTATTTGTTAAGGTCAGCCTGCATTGCAATGAATTTCCCTCTTAGTACCAATTTTGCTGCATCCCATATGAGTCAGTATGCTATGTCTTCATTTTCATTTGTCTCATTCAGATATTTTTTTATTTCTCCTTTAATTACTTCAATGATCCATTGGTTGTTCAATAGCATGTTGAACGTTCATAGATGTCTCCACATCTTTGTCCCTTACTCAGCTTTTTTCTTGTAATTAATTTCTAGCTTCATAGCACTGTAATCAGAAAAGATGCTTGTTATTATTTCAGTCTGCTTAAATTTATTGTGGCTTTCTTAAATTTATTGAGGCTTGCCTTCTTTCCCAACATATAGTCTATTCTTGAGAATGTTCCATGTGCACTTGAGAAGAATGTGTATTCTGCTGTATTTTGATGGATTGTTCTATATATGTCTATGAAGTTCAACTGGCCTAGCTTTTCATGTAAGTCCACTGTTTCCTTGTTGTTGATTTCCTGTCTACATGATCTATCAATTGATGTGAGTGGAGTGTTGAGGTCCCCTACACAATACAATAATTTGTGTTGTTGTTATTACCTCTTTTAGGTTTGTTCATAGTTGCTTTATGTACTTTGGTGCTCCTGTGTTGGGTGCATAGATATTTATAAGTGCTATGTCTTCCTGGTGGAGTGTCCCATTAATCATTATATACTGCCCCTCTTTGTCTCTCTGTACCTGTCTTATCTTAAATTCTACTTGGTCTGATATAACTACTGTGACACCTTCTTTCTTTTGTTTGCCAGTAGCTTGGTGTATCATCTTCCATCCCTTCAATCTGAGCCTGTTTGCCATTGGAGCTGAGAGGTGTTTCTTGGAGACAGCCATTGTTGGGTCTTCTTCTTTAATCCATCTTACAACTCTGTGTCTTTTTATTGGAGAGTTCAATCCATTTACATTTAGGGTGATTATCAATATATGAGGGCTTAATGCTGCCATTTTATCACTCATTTTCCAGTTCTCCTGCATTTCCTTTGTTTCTTGTCCCATGTGTTTTGGTCTACCAATTGAGTTATGTAGTTTTTCACGTTGTGTTTCTTTGTTTTCTCCTTATTTACTGTTTGCGTCTCTGTTCTGCTTTTTTGTTTAGTGGTTACCGTGAGGTTTGTATTCAAAATCTCTTAGATAAGATAGTCCATTTTCTGATAGCCTCTTATTTCTTTAGACTAAACTGATTCAGTCCCTTTCCTCTTCCTCTCCTAAGTTGCTTTTCTCACATCTTATTCCCTCTTGTTTTGTGAGTTTGTGGTTAAAATGATAAGATTATCTTTGTTTTCAGTGTTTTCCTTCCCTTTACCTTTAATGTTATACGCGAGTATTTGCTAACCTGTTTGATGTATAGCTACAATTTTCTGATTTTGTCAATCTATTTATCTCCTTACTCCATGCTTTGTAACCCCTTTCTCACTTAGTTTTCAGATATGAGGACCTTCTCGAGGATGTCTTGTAGGGGGGTTCTAGTGGCTATGAACTCTCCTAGCTTTTGTTTATCTGGGGAAGTGTTTTGTTTCTCCATCATATCTGAAGTATATTTTCACTGGATAGAGTATTCTTGGCTGAAAGTTTTTGTCTTTCAAAGATTTGAATATGTCATTCCAGTCTCTCCTAGCCTGTAAAGTTTCTGCAGAGAAATCTGCTTAAAGCCTGATAGGCTTCCTTTGTAGGATATTTTCTTCTGGCTTGCTGCCCTTAGTACTGTTTCTTTGTCATTCTCTTTTGCCAGTTTCACTATTATATGCTTTGCAGTAGGTCTTTTTACATTGACATATTTAGGAGATCTGGTAGCCTCTTCCACATGGATTTCCATCCCCTACCCGAGGTTTGGGAAGTTCTCTGCTATTATTTCTTTGAATAAGCTTTCTGCTTCATTCTCCTTCTCTTCTCCCTCTTGCATACCTATAATTCTTATGTTGCATTTCCTAATTGAGTCAGATATTTCTCAGAGACTTTCTTGATTTAGTTTTGGTCTTAGTTCTCTCTCCTCCTCTATCTGAAGCATTTCAATATGTCTATCCTCAATTATGTTGATTTGCTCTTCTATGATGTCCACTTGAGTGTTCAGGGAATCCATATTTTGTTTTATCTCATCAATTGTGTCTTTCATCTCTAATACATCTGATTGATTTTTCTTTATATTTTCAATCTCTTTTGTGAAGTAGCTCTTGAACGTGTTGAATTGTTTCTTTACATTCTCTTTTAAATCTTTGCGCTTTTTGATGATAACTATTTTGAATTCTTTATTATTTAGATTACATATTTTTGTGTCTTCAAGACTGATTTGTGGGTACTTGTGATTTTCTCTCCAGTCTGGAGATTTAATATAATTTTTGATCCTGCTAAAGGGTGTGGCTTTGTTCTTTCACATCCTGGTATTACTTGGTCACAGTTACCACCTACTGCCACTGGGTGGGGGTCAAGAGCCATGTGTTCTGAGCTCTCTGTGTTCTGATGGGATCCCATGCACTGGAGCCAGTGCTGGGAGGGTGTGGGGGAGTGGTGCATTCTTCTGTGTGCTCTTGCAGACTTACTCTCTCTTCTCTCACTATCTGCTCTCCTGGCATGTTGGCTTGGTGAGGTCACCCGCTGTGATAGCTTTCACCACTTAGGGGGCTTCCCCTTAGGCTGAAAGGGACCTCAGTGATATTTGATGTTCCCATGAGCAGGTGTCCCCTTCCCTCTTCATTCTCTCTTGGAGGTCACACACAGTCCCAAATTGCAGTCTTTTGGGGAGGGAGCAAAGTTTTCTCTTACCTTGTTCTGACTCCTCCAAGGAGGCCTCCAGTCTCTCCACTCTCCTACATATGGCTGTGTGGGTATACCAGACATATTTTGTGTTGTGTGGATGTCCTCTGATGGAGTATGAATGCCTTTTTAATTGTATTGTGGAGGGGAGAGTTCACTGGGAGAACTCACTCTGCCATTATGCTGACATCACACCTTCTATTTTATTTTTCTGAAGAAGATCAGCCCTGAGCTAACATCCACTGCTAATCCTCCTCTTTTGATGAGGAATATTGGCCCTGAGATAACACCTATGCCCATATTCGTCTATTTTATATGTAGGATGTATGTCCCGACATAGCTTGATGAGCAGTGTGTAGGTCCACACCTGGGATCTGAACTGGTGAACTACTGGGCCACTGAAGCAGAGTTTGTGAACTTAACTGCTATGCCAGTGGGCTGGCTCCCACAAGAGACAACACTTTAGATTGAACAAAACAAATTCAACACTAGACAGAGAAATATCTATAAATTGTAACCAAAAGAGAACTGAAATGGCTATACTAATAACAGACAAAATAGAATTTAAAACAAAAATAGTTAATAGAAATAATATGGACCTTTTATAATGATAAAAGTGGAAATTCATAAGGAAGATATAACAATTATAAGTAACATACATCTAAAACACAACTCTGAAATACAGGAACAAACACTGACAATATTGAAGAAAGACATAGAAAAATCAAAAGTTATGTTTTTTTATTGCACTCATTTTTATTGATGAGTGAAACAGGTAGTCCGAGCATCAACAAGAAAACACAACAGTTGAATAAAAATTAAAATAAACAGCCTCTCACAGGCATCTATAGAATGTTTCAACCAATAAGACCAGAATACACATTCTTCTCAAGCACATGTGGAACCTTTTCCAAGATAGATCACATGTTACATCATTAAACAAGCTTCAATGAATTAGAAATGATTTAACTCATATAAAGTGCATTCTCCAACAGCAGTGCAATGAAATAAGAAACTGCTAAGAGAAGAAAAATTGGCAAATTCACAAGTGTGTGGAAACTAAACAATGCACAAATAAAGACCAATGGGTCAAAGATGAAATCAGAAGGAAATTAGAAAATAGTTTAATATGAAAGCAAATAAAACGACAATATATCAAAGCTTATGGGATGTAGATAAAGTAGTTCTTCATGGAAATTTACAGCAGTAAATGTCTATATTAAAAAGAAGAAAGACCGAAACCAATATCCTAACCTTCCACATTAAGAAACTATGAAGAGGGGTTGGCCCGGTGGCACAGTGGTTAAGTGCACACATTCCTCTTCTTGGCGGCCCGGGGTTCACTGGCTCGGATCCTGGGTGCGGACATGGCACTGCTTGGCAAAAGTCATGCTGTGGTAGGTGTCCCACGTATAAAGTAGAGGAAGATGGGCATGTATGTTAGCTCAGGGCCATCTTCCTCAAAAAAAAAAAAAAAAGAAACTAGGAAGAGAAGATCAAACTAATCCTATACCCAGGAGAAAGAAGAAAATAATAAATATTAGAGTGGAAATAAGTGAAGAAAAAGGGGGAAATAATAGGCAAAAGCACAAATATCAAAAGTGAGATTTTGGGAAAGAGCAACAAAATCAACACACCTTTAGCTGGACTGGCCAAGAAAAAAAAAATAAAGAGAGATGATCCAAGTTGCTAAAAACAAGAATGAAAGATTCTATATCCCTACTAACTTCATAGAAAGAAAATAGATTAAAAGGGAATAATGTAAGCAATGGTATGACAAAAATAAGATAAATTAGATGAAATGGATAGATTCTTAAGAAAAGTAAAAAAATCAAAGCTGACACAGGAAGAAATAGAAAATCTTAATAGATTTGTAATGAAGGGATTAAATTAGTAATTCTGAAACTTTGCACAAAGAAAAGCACAGGTCCATATGGCTTTATAGGTGAATCTTTTTCAACATTTAAATGCTACTTTCCCAATTCTTTACAAATTCACTGAAAAAACAGAAGATTATAGAACACTTCCCAACTCATTCTGAAGCCACTACTACTCTGACACCAAAACCAAAGACATCACAAGAAAACTAAAATCAAATATTACTTACATATATAGATGCAAAAATATTCAACAAAATTCTAGCAAACCAAATCTAGAAAGATATAGAAAAGATTATATTCAATAACTAACTGAGATTTATTCCATAAATTCATGATTGCTTTGTTATAAAAAGCCAATTGATGTAATACACCATATTAACAGCATAAAAAACAAAATCCAGGGCTGGCCCCATGGGTGAGTGGTTAAGTTCATGCGCTCTACTTTGGCAGACCAGGGTTTCACTGGTTCGGATCCTGGGTTGGACCTAGCACTGCTCATCAAGCCAGGCTGAGGCAGTGTCCCACATAGTAGAACTGGAAGAACCTACAACTAGGATATACAACTATGTACTGTGGGGCTTTGGGGAAAAAGAGAAAAAAAAGAACAAAATCCATGTGATCATCTCAATAGACACAGAAAAAATATTTGAGAAAATACAACACCCTTAAATGATGAAAATGTTTAACAAACTAAGAATATGAGAGAACTTCCTCAATCTGTTAAATGCATCTATGAAAAATTCAAAGTTAATATCATATTTAACAGTGAAAAACTGAGTGCTTTTGCCCTATGATCAAGAACAAGACAGGCATGTATAATTTTGCCACTTCTGTGCAAATTGAATAAGTGTTTATAGTCAGGGAAATTGTCAGAAAAGTAAATAAACACAATCAGATTGGAAAGAAAGAGGTAAAACCATTTCTATTTTCTGATGATATGATCTACCATGTAGAAAATCATAAATAGTCCACTAAAAGTTATTAGAACTAATAAACAAGATCATCAAGATTGCAAGATATGGGATCAATATAAAAGTTATATTTCTATGCACTATCAATGAATGATCCAAAAATGAATTTTAAAACACAGTTCTATTTACAATAGCATCAAAAATAATACAAACCTTAAGAATAAATTAAACAGTAAAAGTCCAAATTTTATACAATGAAAACTAAATGATTTCTGAGCTGGAATGTAAGAAGCTTGGAAATCAGCCCTTGATCCTAACAACAGGTGAAAGATGAACAAACTGAAAAATTAGCAATACTTCTTAGATCCATAAAATAATGAGGCCATGGAGAGAAACATTGCCCCCAATATTGGAGGAACTGACAATATTAAACCAATATCTGCTCTCAGACCACAGTGGAATAAAATTAGGAATCAATATCAGAAAGATAGTGTGGAGATACCAAAATAATTAGAGATTAAACAATAAACTTTTAAATAACACATAGGACAAAGAAAAAATTTCAAGAGAAATTAAAAAACATTTTGAACTAAATGAAAATTAAAACATCAAAATTCGCGGTATGTAGCAAAAACTGCTTACAGGGAAATTTTTAGGTTCACCTAAGCTTCTTAGACACTAAAAAAAAAGAGCAAATTAAATCCTACGTAAGCAGATGAAAAGAAATAATACAAATTATAGTGGAAATCAATGAAATTGAAAACAGGAAATCAACAGAGAAACTCAATGAAATCAAAGGCTGGTTCTTTGAAAATCTCAGTAAAATTGATAAGATTCTAGGAAGGCCAACTTAGAAAATAAGAGAGAGGACACAAATTACTAATATCAGATACAAAAGAGGGACATTACTACAAATCCTATAGACATTAAAAGGATAATCAAGCAATACTATGATCAAATCTATACCCACAAATTTGGTAACACAGATGAAATGGATGAATTCTTTGAAAAACACAATCTGCCAAAAATCACATAAGAAGAAATATACAATCTGAATAGGCCTATATCCATTAAAGCAATTGAGTTAAAAATTAATAACCTTTCAAAAAAGAAACCACCAGTCCTAGATGGGTTCACTGTTGAATTCTACCAAACATTAAAGAAAGAAATCATACCAATTCTCTACAATCCTTTTCAGAGTATAAAGAGATGGAATGCTTCCTAACTCATTCTATGAGACCAGCATTACCTTAATATCAAAATAAGACAAAGACATTACAATAAATGAAAACTACAAATATCTCTCATGAACATAGATACAAAAATCCAGAAGAAAATATTAGTGAATAAAATGCAACAATGTATAAAAAGAAACACACACCACAACCAAGTGGGATTTACCCCAGGTATGCCAGGCTGATTCAACATTCAAAAATCAATTTATGTAATCCATTACATAAATAGGCTAAAATAGAAAAATCACACAAGTGTATCATTAGATGTAGAAAGCATTTGACAAAATCCAACACCCATTCAAGATAAAAACTCTCAGTAAACTAGGAATAGAGAGGAACTTCCTCACCTTGATAAAGAATAGCAACAACAACAGAAAATCTACAGATAAAATCATACTTAATGTTGAGAATCTTGAAGCTTTCCCAAGAATATCAGGAATAAGGCAAGGATGTCTCCTCTTACCATTCCTTTTCAACATCAGACTGCAAGTCCTAGCTAATCTAGTAAGACAAGAAAAAGAAATAAAAGGAATACAAGCTGAGAAAAAAGGAAGAAAACTGTCTTTGTTTGCAGATGACATGACTGTCTATGTAGACTACCTGAAAGAATTGACAAATTCCTGGAACTAATAAACAATTATAGCAAGGTTGCAGGATGCAAGGTTAATATACAAAAGTCAACCACATTTCTATATACCAGTAATCAGTAAGTAGAATTTGAGATTAAAAACGCAATACCATTTACATTAACACCAAAAAATAGATGAAATACTTAGGTATAAATATAACAAAATATGTACAAGATATGTATTAATAATACTGCAAAACTCTGATGAAAGAAATCAAAGAACTAAATAGACAGAGATATATTCTATGTTTATGGATAGGAAGACAATATTGTCAAGATGTCAGTTCCTCCCAACTTGATCTATAGATTCAATGTAACCCCAATCTAAATTTCAGCAATCATTTTGTGGATACTGATAAACTGATTCTAAAGTTTCTATGGTGAGGCAAAAGACTTAGAATGGAAAACACAATATTGAAGAAGAACAAAATTGGAGGACTGACACTACCCAAATTCAAGGCTTACTATAAAGCTAAGGCAATCAAGACATTTTGGTATTAGTGAAAGAATAGACAAATACATCAATGAAATAGAATAGAGAACACAGATATAGACTCACATAGATCTAGTCAACTTACCTCTGACAAAGGAGCATAAGCAATACAAAGTAGCAAAGATATTCTTTTCAACAAATGGTGCTGAAACAACTGGATATCCATAGGCAAAAAAATAAATCTAGACCCAGACCTTATACTGTTCACAAAAATTAACACAAAATGGATCACAGACCTAAATTTAAAACCCAAGAGTAGAAAATTCTCATAATATAACATAAGAGAAAATCTAAATGAGCTTGGATTTGGCAATGAAATTTTAGATGCAACACCAAAAGCATAATTCATGAAAAAAGAATTGAGAAGCCAGACCATTAAAATTAAAAGTTTCTGCTGTGCAAAAGATTGTGTAAAGAAAATGAGAAGATAAATCACAGACTGGGAGATGTTATTTGTCAAAGATATATCTGATAAGGGACTGTTACCCAAAATATACAAAGAACTCGTAAATCTCAACAATAAAAAGCAAACAATTCAATTTAAAAATGGCCTAATGACCTTAACAGACACCTTGCCAAACATGGTATATACTTGGCAAATAAACATTATGAAAAGATATTCCACATCATATATCATCAAGGAAACACAAATTAAAACAACAATGAAATGCCACTACACACTTTTTAGGATAGCCAAAATCTAGAACTTTGACAACGCCAAATGTAGGCAAAGATGTGGAGCAACAGTAACTCACATTCACTTCTGGTTGGAATGCAAAATGACACAGCCACTTTGGAAGACAACTTGGTGGTTTCTTAGAAAACTAAACATACTCTTACAATATGATCCATAAATCATCTCCTTGGTATTTACCCAAAGGAGTAAAAATTTATGCCCACACAAATAGTTGCACATAGGTGTTTACAGAAGCTTTATTCATAATTGCCAAAACTTGTAAGCTAACAAGATGTCCTTCAGTAGGTGAACGGATATATAAACTATGGTACATCTGTTACTGAACCTGAAGTGAGTTCGCTCACCCGGTGCACAGTAAGCCAATCTCTGACACCGGGTGTGATGGAAGAAAGTAGGAATTTTATTTTTGCACAGAGCTGAGCAAGGAGAGAGGGCAGCTAACGCTGAAATCCCAAACGCTCCGAAAAGCTAAAAGGAAGGGTTTTTATTTGGGGTTTTAGGTAGGGGAGGGGGAGCATATGGCCTTGCTGGTCGGAGCTTTCCCACCAGCCTGTCTTTGGCCTTGAGACACTTGCAGAGAGGAGAGAGCTCATGACCTTGCTGGTCAGCAGCTTTCCCACCAGCCCGTATCTCTTTGTGGGGAGGTGATAGTCCTGGTGCTTGTCCTTGACGGTGTCTGTCTCCATGGAGGATAGTGGATTTTGGAGCCAGGAAGCCAGAGAGTAAGCAGGGAATGAGTGTTTTGATTTTAACCCCATATATGCTGGGTTTAATGTGGGGAAACTGATATCAGGGTCGATATCACATCCAGACGATAAAATGCTATTCAGCAGTAAAAGGAAGTGAGCTATCAATCCATGTAAAGACATGGAAGAACCTTAAATGCATATTACTAAGTGAAAGAAGCTAATATGAAAAGGCTGCATACTTTCTGATTTCAACTATGTAACATTCTGGAAAGAAAAAAGAACTATGAAAACAGTAAAAAGATCAGTGGTTGCTAGGGATTAAGGAGGAGGGGGGATGAATAGGCAGAGGACAGAGGATTTTTAGAACAGCGAAATTACTCCGTATGATGCTACCACAGTGGATACATGTCATTACACATTTGTTCAAATCCATAGACTATAGAACACAAAGAGTGAACCCTAGTGTAAACTATGCTCCCCAAGTTCGTCTACAGTTTCAAAACAATTCCTATAAAATCCCATTTGTTTTATCGTATAAATTGGAAAGCTAATGTCCAAATTCATATGGATATTAAGAGACCCAGAATATCCAACAACCTTGAAAAATAACAAAATTAGAGAATTCACACTTTTTGATTTCATAATTTACTGTAAAGCTACGGTAATCAAGACAGTATGGTATTCTGGTATTGGTATATGAATAGACATACACATCAATAGAATTGAGTTGAAAGTCCAAAAAAAACTTTTTACATTTGTGATCTACTGAAATTCATTGAGTGCAACATTGAGTGTTCAATAAGGAAAGAACAGTCTTTCCAACAAATGGTGCTCAGTTTACTGGATATTCGCATATAAAGGAATAAATTAGGATTGCTTCTTTAGATGAAAATGAATCATAGGCCTTAATATAAGGGATAAAATGTACAAAACTCTTAAAAAATATAGGAGTAAATCTTCATGATCTTGGATTAGGCAATCGTTTCCTACATATGACACCAAAAACACAAGTGACAAAAGAATAGAATAGATAAATTGGATTTCATCAAAATTAAAGACTTTTGATTAGAAGGATACCATCAAGAAAGTGAAAAACAAAATAGGAAATGTATATCCAAATAATATATCTGATAATGGATTTGTATCCAGAATATAAAAACCTCTTTCACCTCAATAATAAAAAGACAACTCATTTAAAAATGAACAAAGATTGAATAGACATTTCTCCAAAGAAGATATGCAAATGACTAATAAGCACATGGAAAGAGGTTCAAAATGGTTATTAAAGAAATACAAATCAAAACCACAATTAAATACTACTTAACACCCCCTAGGATAGATATAACAAAACAGACAGACTATAACATGTTCTGGCAAGGACTTGGAGAAATGGGAACCATCATGCACTGCTTTTGGATTGTAAAACGGTGCAGCCACTTTGGAAAATAGTTTGGCAGCTCCTCAAAATATTCAGCCCGTGGTTACCATATGAAACATCAATTTCATTTTTAGTTATATACCTAAGAGAATTGAAAGCATATGTTTACACAAAAACTTGCACATGAATGTTCATAGCAGCATTATTCTTAATAGCTAAAAAGTAATAACAGCCCAAATGCCCATCAACTGTTGAGCATGTAAACAAAATGAGGTATATCAATAGAATATCATTCAATAATGGAAAAAAAAGTTAACTATACATGCTAAAACCTGAAAGAATCTTGAAAATATGAAGGTAAGTGAAAGAAGCCAGTCATAAAAGATGACATTGTACATCTCTATTTGTATGAAAAGCACAGATAAAGCAAATCTATAGAGACAGAAAGTAGATTAGTTCCTGGGAACAGTATAGCAGTGGAGATTGGGAGTACTGCTAATGGGTAAGAGTTTCTATTTGGAGTGAAGAAGTGTTCTAAAATTAGACTGTGGTGATGATTGACTGTGTGAATATACAAAAACCCTGAATTGCATCCTTTAAATCATTTAAACCTTTTTCTAGGTGAGTTATATCTTAATAAAGATGGTAAAATAGTGCATAGTGTCCCCTTTACCCTTAAACCAACTTCCCCCAATAGTAACAGCTTATATAACTGTATAACAACATCAAAACCAGGAAATTCATGTTGGTATAATACTGTTATCTAGATGAAAGACCTCATTCAGTTTTTACCATTTTTAAATGCCTTCATCTGTGTGTGTTTCTCTATGTGTGTTTAATTATAGGCACTTTTAATAGATTAACGTAACCAGCACCAAAATCAAGGTGTGAAACTCTTCCATCACCACAAAGGAACTGCCTCATACTACTCTTATATTCACACTCATCTTCAGTGCTTATTCTCTGGCAATCACTAATCTGTTCCCCAGATCTCGTGTTTCATCATTTCAAAAATGCTATATAAATGGAATTGTACACTATGTAAACTTTTGAGATAGGATTTTTCTGCTAAGAGTAGTACCCTTGAGATCCAGTCAGGTTGTTCTGTATATTGATAGTTTGTTCTTTTTATTGCTGAGTAGTACTACATTGTATGGATATACCAGTGTTTGATTAACCTTTCACCCATTGCAGGACATTTGAATGGATTCCAGTATCTGGCTACTGAAAATAAATTTTCTACATTCATGTACAGTGTTGTTTGTGAACATAAATTATCATTTCTCTGGATTAAATGCACAAGAGTGCTACTGATGGCTCATATGCTAATTACATATTTAGGGTTTTTCTCTGATCTCATATCTTTATTTTTTTACAATTTATCAATTACTTTTTATTGAGGTAACATTGGCTTAAACATTATATAAATTTCAAGTGTGCATCATATTTTTGTTTCTGTGAAGACTACACTGTGTTCACCACCAAAAGTCTAATTGCCATCTGTCACTGTATACATGTGCCCTTTTTCTCTTTTCACCCTCTCTCCTCCCTCCACTCTGGTAACTACCAATCTATTCTCTGTGTCTATGTGTTTGCTGTTTTTTATTGTTTTTATCTTCCACATATAAGTGAAATCACACAGTATTTGACTTTCTCGGTCTGACTTATTTTTCTTAGCATAATTCCCTCAAGGTCCATACATGTTGTCACAAATGGCAAGATTTCATCTTTTTTTTATAGCTGAGTAGTATTCCTTTATGTGTATATATATATATATATATACCACATCTTCTTTATCCATTCATCTGTTCATGGGCATTTAGGTTGTTTCCAAGTCTGGGTTATTGTAAATAATGCTGCAATAAACATAGGGATGCAAATATCTTTTTGAATTAGTGTTTTCATATTCTTTGGATAAATACCCCAAAGTGGAATAGCTGGATCATATGGTGGTTCTACTCTTAATTTTTTGAGGAATCTTCATACTGTTTTCCATAGTGGTTGCACCAATTTACATTCCCACCAGCGGTGTATGAGGGTTCCCTTTTCTCTACATCCTCCCCAACACTTGTTATTTCTTGTGTTTTTAATAATAACCATTCTGATGGGCGTGAGGTGATATATCATTCTAGTTTTGCATTTTCTTAATAATCAGTGATGTTGAACATCTTCTCATATACCTGTTGGCCATCTGTATATCTTCTTTGGAAAAATATCTGCTCAGATTCTTTGCCTACTTTTTAATTGGGTTCTTTGTTTCTTTGTTGAGTTGTATTGAGTTCTTTACGTATTTTGGATATTAACTCCTTATCAGATATATAGTTTGCAAATATCTTCTCCCAATTGCTAGGCTGTCTTTTCATCTTGTTGTTTTTTCCTTTGCCGTGCAGAAGTTTTTTAGTTTGATGTGATCCCATTTGTTTATTTTTGCTTTTGTTTCCCTTACCTGAGGAGATATGATATTCAAAAAGATACTGCAAAGGCCGATGTCAGAGAGCATACTGCCTATGTTATCTTCTAGGAGTTTTATGGTTTCAGGTCATACATTCAAGTCTTTAATCCATTTTGAGTTAATTTTGTATATGGTGTAAGATGGCCCGTTTTCATTTTTTGCATGTGGTTGCCCAGTTTCCCCAACACCATTTATTGAAGAGATTTCCTTTCTCCTTTGTACATTCTTGGTTCACTTGTCAAAAATTAGCTATCCATATACGTGTGGGTTTATTTCTGGGCTCTTGATTCTGTTCTATTGAGCATCGTGTCTGTTTTTGTGTCAGTACCATGCGCATTTAGTTTTTAAGACATAGTGAGCTTGTTTTACATAGTCTCATCATCAGTGTATGAGAGATCCAGTTTTTCCATTATTGATATGATCACTGTTTTTTTAAATTTAATTTGTTCTAAAAAGTATGTAGTTACAATCATTATGGCTTTGATTAGAATATCCCTAACGGCTAATAACATTGAAAATCTTTTCATGTGTTTATTTGCCCCCCGTATAGTCTATTCATTGAAATATCAGGTCATGTTTTTGTGCATTTTCTAATGGGATGGTTTGTTTTTTACTATTCTGTTTCTTTTTAAACAGCTATCTTGAGATAGAATTGATATATAAAATTATGTAAGTTTAAGGCATACAATATGATGATTTGACACACGCACATATTGCAAAATGATTACCACATTAGGCTAGTTAACATCTCTATCACCACACATAATTACCATGTTTTTGGTGGTGAAAAATTTTAAGATCTAATCTTTAGCAACTTTCAAGTATGTAATACAGTATTGTTAACTATAGTCACCCATGCTGTATTTTAGATCCCCAGAACTTATTCATCTTATAACTAGATGTTTGTACCCTTTGATCAACATCTCCCCATTTCCCTCACCCCCAGCTACCGGCAAACACGATTGTGTTCTCTGTTTCTACGAGTTTGGCATTTAAGATTCCTCATATAAGTGATATACAGTATTTGTCTTTCTCTGTCTGATGTATTTCACTTAGCATAATGCCCTCAAGGTCATCAATGTTGTCACAAATGGCTGGATTTTCTTATTTTTTAAGATTGAATAATAGTCTGTGTGTGTATACATATGTATTTGTGTATATATATGCATGTATACACATATATATGTGTGTGTGTACATATATATATATATATATGATATTTTGTATTCATCTGTTGATGGACGCTTAGGTTGTTTCCATGCCCTAACTCTTGTGAATGATGCTGCAATTAATATAGGAGTGCAGATATCTCTTTGAGATATTTATTTCATCTCCTTTGGATATATACATCCAGAAGCGAGATTGTTGGATTATATGGTACTTCTGTTTTTGCTTTTTGAGGAAACTCAATATTGTTTTCCATAGTGCCTGAACCCCTTTGCATTCCCACCAATGATGTATAAGGGTTCTCTTTTCTCCACATCCTCACCAACACTTGTTATCTCTTGTCTTCTAGATGATAGCCATTGTAACCATGTGAGGTGATATCTCATTGTAGTTTAGATTTCCATTTCCCTGGTGATTAGTGATGTTGAGCACCTTTTCACGTATTTGTTGGATATTTGTACGTCTTCTCTGGAAAAATGTCTTTTTAGTTCTTCTGCCCATTTTTTAATCAGATTATTTTTTTGATACTGAGTTGTATCAGTTCTTTATGTATTTAGATATAAACCCCTTATCAGATACATGGTTTGAAAATATTTTCTCCCATTCTGGAGATTTTCTTTACACTTTTTGGAGGGTTCCTTTTGTTGTGCAAAAGCTTTTCAGTTGATGTAGTCCCACTTGTTGACTTTTGCTTTTGTTGCTTGTGTTTTTGCCATCATATCCAAAACAATGACACTTGCAAAATTTGGGAATTTTTAGCCATTATTTATTCAAATACTTTTTCACCTCACATCTTCACATCCTTTCTTCTCTCCTTCTCTCTGACCACATGAATGTTAGAACTTTTATCATAGTCCCACCATCCCTGAGACTCTATTTGTTTTCAATCTATTTTCTCTCTGCTGTTCAGATTTGGTATTACCTATTTATCTGTCTTTGAGTTCACTAATTCTTTCTTGCATTGTCTCCAAACTACTATTCAGCCACCCAGAAAGGTTTTCATAATTTCAGTTACTATATTTACTAATTTTATAATTTCCTTTTCATTCCATTTTATATTTTCTATTTCTTTGTTGAAATTTTCTATTTTTCCATTTGTTTCTAGAGTGTTCACAATTGTTCATTGAAACATATTTATTATTCTTGCTCTAAAATACCTGTCAGACAATTCCAACATCTGAGTTATCTCGATGTTGGAGTGCGTTAGTTTCCTTTACTCATTCAAATTGGTTTCTTTTATTGTTGTTTCATATTGTTATATGATAAGTGATTTTGTATTGCATTCTGGACATTTCATGTAATGTATTCTGAGACTCTAACTACATTTAATCTTCCTTTTTAGCTGGCTGTTACCCTGTTTAATTATAGCATGTAGGACCATATGGGGTGGATATTTAGCTCTCCACTGGTCCCTGCTGACACCATCCTGGCCAACGCAGGGTAGTAACCTGCACTGCCATTTTGCCAGTTGGTAATGGTACAGGATTAGCACTTTCTTCTGTTCTAGTGACACCTCTCCAGTAAAAATGGAGCACTGACTTGTACTGTCTCATTGCCACTGACTTAGGGTGGCAGTTCAGTTCCCTACTGTTTCCTGTTGTGATAAGGGCAGGCATGGTAGCTAATTAGCACCACCTCTCACTGCCTTATTCTACTTCATTTGTTTCAGGTGTATATGGAAGTTCAGTTCACACTGACTTCAGATTGGGGGAAGTAGAATACCATCAAGCACTATAATCTTATTCTGAATTATTGCTGTTGGGTTGAGATGGAAGCTTAGCTCCCTCTAAGTATCACTTACGGCAAGGAAGGGAAAAGCAGAGAGCCATTTAGAACTGCCTTACACTGTCTCATTCCATTTTGTTGGTGCTGGATGAAGATGTAAGCTCAGCTTCACTCTGAGCCACACTGCAACTAGGGGAGTGGAAAGTAAAGGGCCTTGAATTGCTTCATTCCACCTTGTTGTTTCAGGGTGGAGTTAGAATTTCAGCTCTCCACAGGGCCCCTCTGACACTGGAGAAGTGTGGATGAGAATAAGAGGGCCAACTAACACTGCCTTACACTGTCTCTTTCTACTTCATTGTTGCTGGGTGGTAGTGGAAGCCCACCTTTCCACTTGGCCTTGTTGACACCACCCAGGTGGTGGAATCAAAGTGCTGCTTACTATTACCAGGCAGAAAGTAAAAGTTTAGTTATCTGCTCAGTCCAACCAATACCACCCTGATTGGAGAATTGGAGCACTGCCTGCTACCTCCAAGGGAGCTAAAGTTTGCATTCTCACTCAGTCGAAGGACACTACAGATGGGGAGAAATTTCTCTATTGATATTTGGCTTGATTATGGTGGGCACTGTCACAAATGCTATCTGTTTTACTTTGCCACCCTTTCCTGAACTCTTTGGATAGAGAGAGTCTGCTTTCTTTGGGGCCTTTATGTTTTTGCTTGTTGAAAATTCTGGGTTGCAGTTTTCTCCAGCATACTGTTGAGGATATATGGGAGGAAAATAAAACCAATGGAACATACCACTGTGTTGCTCTTCAAGTCCCCCAATCCCTAGGCTGTTAGTCTTCTTCTTTTCACTTTTCAGAGTCTTCCTATGCTTTCTGTATTAGTGTTTAGTTGTATGAGGAAGGACCTGGGAGTAATGGGGCAATTCCACCTTGCCCATAACTAACAGTCTCCCATTACATTTTTAAGAGGGAAATATGAAAATATCTTAAATATTTTATAAGGAAATTGTTAAAATTTGCTCTATGGCCTCAGTAGAAGTTTGTACAGCCATTCAAATTATATCGTCAAAGAATGTTTACTGACATGAGAGAAATATCATGGTATGTTTAAGGAATGACAATCAGAATGCAAAATTACATATACAATTATGATACCAATTATATAAGATGTGTGTGTGTGTGTGTGTGCGCAAATATTCTTATGCTTGTGTATGCAAGTTGATGAAAGAAAAAAGGCCTGAAAATTTTACCAAAATGATAGCAGTGGATATTTTGAATATTAGGATTATGGGTGATTTTTATGTTCTGCTTTATAACTTTCTCTATTTTCAAATGTTCTACAATGGACATATCTCACTTTCATAATCAGAAAAAAAAGATTTTAAAGAACTCCATTATATTAGATATTCAAGTCTCAACAGAACCATTCTGGTTCTTGCCAGTGACAGAACTAAAATAGTGAGCTTAACCCAATTACATTATGAAATGTATAGAATTTCAGGAGAGTAGAGAGATTGTGTAGAAAAAGGTAAGCTGCAGAGAGAACATGGTAATAACTTCCTAAAGTTTGAATTGAAATTACATAAGTGTTGATGAGGTTCAAAAATGTTTTGAGCAACTACCACCAAGAATTTTTTTTTAATAACTCAAATGATTTTTACTTATTTTCCTGCTTTTGCTCCCCAAATCCCCCCAGTACATAGTTGTATATTTTAGTTGTGAGTCCTTCTAGTTGTGGTATGTGGGATGCCACCTCAAAATGGCCTAATGAGTGGTGCCATGTCCACGACCAGGATCGGAACTGGCGAAACCCTGAGCTGCTGAAGCAGAGCGTGTGAACTTAACCACTTGGCCACAGGGCCAGCTCCTACCACCAAGAAATTTTAAGAAATTATTTGAATTCTCACAGGCTGATTTTTTAGGCACTTTGTATATCTTTTCTTATGAAATTACTAATCCACTATCGTTAGATGGAAACTCTGGAACCTGTCATAGGAAAATCTCAGACCCAGAAAGACCTATTTGTTTTATTTTTCTCTCTTTCCTACTTCATTTTACCATATCTGCCAAAGGTCTCATGGCCAACCTCATATAACTGGTTTGACTGAACAGTCCCCACACATTCAGTTTCATGCAAACCCGAAGCTCACTTTATTCTCACAATCATAGATAAATTCTTTGATAAGCCCTGTTTTCAAGTCAGCAGTGGAAAAATCAGGTTAAACTCAATCTAGTCCCACCCACTTCAGTTACTTTGGGTTTAAAGGTAGTTTCTCTTTGATACATAACTACAAAATTTGGGTTTTATTATTATTCTGTTGTTTGTTGCCACTCTCAGTCTCAGGACTAGACAAAATCATACTCCTCAGGCAAGATGTATGTCAGGCTGCTAGTTTCTGACTGTAGTAAAGAGGGTCATATCCTGCTCATTATCTCTCCCCCACTCTAGCCTTCTTCCTCTCCTCTGCACCTTCTCCACCTGCTAAAGTGGTTGGTATTTGAGAAGGGGGGCCAACTGTTAAATTGCGGATACACATGCTAATAGTATTGAATTTGCTTCTTCCTTTTAGTTAGTTCTTGTTGCTTCTCTGTTGGGTGCTGTAAACACAAAGACAAACTGATAGCCTGTGTGGTGGTCTTCTGCCCCAGGTATATGCTGAATGGCAATGACTTCCACTTTCAGGATGTTCTGGGAATAGGCAATAGGTGCACCTGAAACTGTCTTCTGCTTTAGTTCTAAAGCACAGGAGACTCAAGAGTTGCATTGTTGGGGCCGGTTCTGTGGCCGAGTGGTTAAGTTTGCGCGCTCCACTACAGCAGCCCAGGTTTCGGATCCTGGGCGTGGACATGGCACCGCTTGTCAGGCCACGTTGAGGTGGCATCCCTCATCCCACAACTAGAAGGACCTGAAACTAAGATATACAACTATGTACGGGGGGGTTTGGGGAGATAAAGCAGAAAAAAAAAAAAGATTGGTAACGGTTGTTAGCTCAGGTGCCAATCTTTAAAAAAAAAAAAAAAAAGAGTTGCATTGTATTTTTCCTCAGTGCCACCATCAATGATTTTGAAAACCCTTCTTTTGTGCTGCTTGCTCCCTTATTCAAATGGGTCAGCTTTCTGATTCATATTTCCCTTTTAACTTCCCAGGTCCCCTTTTGTATTCTCCTGGAGCCATGTGCTTCTAGGTTGGGTGTTTATGTGTGGATGTGGTGGGGAATTGTGAGGACTGACTTCTACTCTCTCTCTTCACTCAGGCACCCAGCACCATAAATCTTTAAACCAGCCCAGCATGGGACAATTCTGTGAATCTCCAGGCAAGATGTAAATACTTGCTTTATATCTCTCAAAAGTGATGGGAAATTCTCTTTGGACCAACCCTACTTTTGGGGAGTAGCAAGCCAAACAATCCCCACTCACCTTGAGGAAGAAGATGAACAGTAGAGCAATCTCTCATTAGCTGTGCTCTCTCCAAGCGGGTGACCTCCCTCTTTCCCCACCCATATCAAGCCTTTTTCATATATCCAAGTAAAAAAGAAGACATTGTTATATTGGTTCCTAGTAAGCTCTATGGTGATCTGTGTAGTTCTGTAAGTAGGCATTTATATAAATTTAGATGGTGAGTACATAGCATCTTTTGTTCTCAAGGTCTAGTTGTCTCCATAGTAAATCCTGTACAATATGGTAACTTAGGGAAACTGGTGTTTCACATCATCATGTTGTACTCATATCAGGGAAAATGGGACAACAAAGCTCAGCAAAAGTTACTAAACCAAGGCAACTTGATTGAAAAAAAAGTTCTTTCAGCCATCTCGCATTAGAAAACAAGGGGGCTTTGTGTTCAATTTTCCAAAACTGCTAGGTAAGATAAGATAGTACAAATCTTCTTCAGGTTGTAGCTAAGTAATGCCTCCTTTTGGGTTAATCATAATCTCATTACCTAAAAAATCTGCAGATGTTCTAAAAATAACTAACAACCAACATTGTCTCCTATGGGAGATAGTGCTTTTACAGCCTATAGTTAAAGCTTTTATTATTCAAGAATTTGGTTCACTTATTGTTTGTTTTTCCCCTTTAACTATATATTAAGAATAAAGATAAGGAAGGAAAGTAATACTGATCATCCATTATGTTCTAGGCACTCTATGTATGTTATCTCATTTAATACTTAAACTATCCTCAGAGAACTACTGTGTCAAATGAGATAGGCTAATAAGCATTTTGTAATGCATAAATTGTTTTACAAATATGAGTTTATTATAATTCCAACAATAAATTTCTTATGCAATGAGATGAAATGCACCAAATGTATTTAAAAGTGGCCATTAATTAGCTTCAATGGAGAAACCAAGTTACAAGATTGGCGACAGTCATTTTCAACCTGCCTGTCTCTTTCAATAAGAAGGAGAGAAAGATATCTCTTTAAGATAATATCTCTTCAAATAAAGAATGGTAACATTATAGGCACAGTTTTTGGAGAACTGATGTGACATAAATCAGAAAATCATGATCCTTATTCCTTTGATATGTGCACGTTCACTCAAGAAAATTAAAAAATCAATTCTGAGTAAAAAAATGTAATGTTAAAACATTGAATGCCAACATACTGTTCAATTGTGTATATGTTTTTCAGGTAAGTTTTTGACCAATTCAGGTCATTGTAATCTGAAACTAGTTGATGGGCTTCCAAAAGCTACACTTTTCTTAAAATAAGCACTTTTATATGCATGAAATAAATATTACGTTATTAATATTCTTAGACTCTTCATTTAGCTATTTCATCATCTAAGTTAACAGGGGTTTTTCTTAGTGATTTGTATTTCTCTTGTATTTCTTTCTCTTGTGCCAATGGCACAGTCTTCCAGGTGCTTCCAGTATTGGAAGCAACATGTAAAGTTCAGAATCACTGGGTCAAGCCTAGAACTTAATACCTTCCTCTGATAAAAATTGGTGGAGTGGTAGGTGATTGAGAGCCAGTTTTTCTGAACTAGGGCCTGGCAAACAATTTCCTCCTTCATCTCCAACACGGTCAACTAGTCTCTAGAATTTTGCATTCTACAGTTGGGAGGGAGCTTCATTTCTTGGAGGAGGCGAGGCCTTGACTATTAAAAGCCTAGTAACCAAGGAAGTCAAGCATTCCAAGAAGAAGAAAGAGAGCACCTTATGTAAAGATAGTTTGATGAAAGAGATCATGAGACTTTCTGAGGCATCAATTTTATTTAATTTTTATTGATAACCCAATGAGTTAGGTATCATTATCCCTCCTTTACAGGTAGGAAGTGAATTGCTTTAGAGCATAGATTACCAAGCAATTTGGATGTAACATACTGATGTGCAGAGAAAAATCAATCCCTTCAACCTTTGTGGTGATCAGAAGGGGCCTGGAAAGACTAGAGTCTCCAAGTCTCTGGCCACATGCAGCCATTGTGGCATCAACTTACCTGTACATTACCCCAATGTACTGCACAAGTGTTATCATTTTTTATGTGTTCATAATGTAAAAAAAGTTTAGGAAGCCTTGGCTTAAAGAATTAGTTGTCTTAAGTAAGAGGTAGACCCACATTTAGAATCCAGGAGTTTTGACTCTGTGTCTAGGGCCTTCTCCCTACCTCACAACATACTGTGCATTTGGGAAGATTTTTGCTCAGGACTCTAGAACTTCACACTCTTGTCAAGTGAGCATATTTCCTTTTCACTATTTGACAGGATGGGAGACATTAGCACTGAAAGGAACCTTAGAGGTCATGTAGTCTCATCCTTTCCTGAGCATGTTATAAAAAGGCACAGAGATTGCCTTTTAATAATTATTCTAGGCAGTTTATTGATTTTTAAAAAAAATTAAGAATATTTAGTTCAACAAAGAAACTTGATAGTAAAGATAACTGAAATAATTTTTTAAGATTGCAATTTTATAGTTACAATTTTAATTCTATTGTTATAGTCATATCATAAAAGATGTGATGTTTCTGTAGTTTCTCCTGTTTTAAAAAAAGAATAAATCACAGTGGTACTCCAAAGGGAAGCTAGATCAATGTAATCAGTTTTTATTATAAATATGATCTGTAAAGCATTTCTTTTAACAGAGAATCACAGGGCCTATTCAACCCCACTAACAAGAAAGTTGTTTTCAGAAACACTAAACTTGTTTCAGGGTTGCAAAAAGGATTCTTTATTTGTAGTGAGACCAAATTTGATTTCAGATTAACCAGAACGTGTAGACACACCAGAAAATTACTTCCATCAGTATCACTTTTTGGAAACTAATAATAAAAATCACATTAGAACAATTTTTAGACCATGTATCTTGAAAGTTGACAGTTAACACGAAATTTTATCAGGAGGCTGCAGTCGTGATGTGCCTTTCTGAGTGGTTGTTTCTGTTGCTGAGGAAGAGCAATCCTCTTTTTTGCCTACATGCCAAACTGGCCCTATGTGTTGTTAATCAAACACTGACTGTGCTTTCCTGCCTTTGGGCCATACTCCCACTATTCTCTCAGCCTGGAAGGAAGACTTCCCTCATCTCTGATTGTCCAAACATATTTACCTATCCTTGAAGATTTACCTCGACATTCCCCATCATAAATCCTTCCTTAAGCACATGCACACAGACTGAAGATCGTTACCTCCTATGAATGCCCATATCATTTTATATATTTTATTAAATATATTTTATGTTTAATAAATATTTGGTATTTTCTGAAAACATAACCTTATTTCATCTGTATGTTTCATCTCTCCCTTATTAGAGAGTTCTTTGAGCATAGGATTTTCTTAACTCCATAGCCTCCCACAGCACAGCCTACCTCATACAAAATTCTGCATGAAAGAAGTATTCAATAAATGTTTGTTGAATTGAGATTGAACTAAATCTCCAGATGATAGGGTTGCCTCCAATGTTAAACCCAGGTCCAGAACATTCTAGACCTTGAAGATTCCTCTCACCTTCATCAGTATGACAGAAACTTGAAAGAAATGTTCCAAATTGATTATCACTGTGGAGGGATATTTATGTGGTAAATATGCTCTGTAATGTAATCTTGACAACTCCACTTTTTTCTCTACACTTTCAGTCCAGAAAGTAAACATTCCCCTATGTGAATCTATTTATTTGAGTAAAATTACTCAGTAAATTATGAAGTGACAAAAGTAAATAGACATCAAATGAAGTGGATTTGTATGTTAAAGTAAAAGGAGCACTAAACTTGGAGTCAAGAGGTCTCAGAGCGTCACTCTACTAATAAATAACATGCCCAATGCAATAAAAGTCTAGGGTGCAATTTCCTTATATGTTAAAAAATTATAATTCTTGTCCTGTCTACCTTGTAGACTACTGAAATTACACTGATTTATAGGTTCATTCATCAGATATTTACTGAGAGCCTGCTTTATGTCAGGCACTACTCCAGGAACAAGGAAAAGAGCAGTGAATATGACAGAAAAGGCCCCTGCTGTCATGGATTTTACATTCTAATTCGAAAAATGATAATAAACCATCAAAAAATAAACAAGAAAATATACGGCAGCAATAAATTATATAAATAAAATAAACTAATACCATGTAAGAGAACATGACCAAGTGTAAACACTCATGAAGACTGCATGCCCAGGAAAGTCTGAACTGAAGGGACATTCGAACTAAGATTTAATTGAAAAAAAGGAGCAAGCAATGCAAAGATTTGAAATCAGAATGTTCCAGGTAAAAGGAAAAGAACATGCAGAAGGCATTAGGTGAGAACAAGTTTGGTGTGTTCTTGGTACAAAATTATGGTCAATGTGGCTGGAGCAGAGTAACGGAGAGAGTGGCAGATAACAAGGGCTGTGAGATAAGCAGGGTCCAGATTACTTAAGGCCTTGTATGCCAAGATAAATAGTTTTAACTTATTATAGGTATCATGGGAAGCCAACAGAGGTTATTAAGCTAGGAGGCTAGAGACTATGGTTCTAAAGTGGCCTTGGATTTGTGCAAACAACTGAAACTGAAGTCATTTGCATAGAGCTGACACACTGAAGGACTGCTACCTTCATGAAAAGCAGACTAAACAACCCCACTCATACTTGTTAGGAAATCAGCCAGGAAGCTATCATCTGGTCACTACTGTGAAAGAAAAAAAAAAGGCTCCTATAAGAAACCAAAACCCCAAAGTTGTGGTATGATTAGATATAGGATTCATATTTAAATTACATTTATGGTTTTAGAAACCAAAGGCAAGAAATTAGTGTGAAAATTGACCTAAGACTAGTAAAACCACTGAGACCATGGCAGAAGCAAACACAGAAACATTCTATTGGAACTTTTTAACAATCCAGGGCTCTCTGGACATGCATAGGGAAAAAAAGTAAGCATAAATAATGCAACCCCATGTTAGAAAATTTTTAATTCCATAAGTAAACTATACACAGTGATAGAGAGTACACACACACACACACACACACACGAAAATTAATGACAAAATTTGAGATAAAAGAATATTATGGATATTCTGAAATAAGTATGTTTAAAATTATAAAGGGTTTCAAGAGAGAATGTAAGCCATAATGAAATAGAATAATACTGTAAAGAAAGATTCATATCTGAAAAAGAACAAAATACAAATCCTAGAAATGACAATCATCCAAATTAAATTCAATAAACTTGATAAAGAGCAGTTTGACATAGTTGGAGAGAAAATTAGTGATTTGAAAAGCAGAGATTGTGGAAATAACACAGACTGGAACACAAAGAAATAAACAGACAGAGAGTAGAAAATAGTTTGAAATGTGGAAAATAAACTGAGAAAGTGCAGCATACATATTACAGACTGAAGGTTTGTGTCCCCTGAAAGTTCATATGTTGATATGATGATATTTGGAAAGTAGTTAGTTTTAGATTAAGTCATGAGGGTAGGAACAACATGATGGGATTCGTGCTCTTATAAGAAGAAGAAAGATAGATCTCTCTCTCACTCTCTCTCCCTTCCCCCCATGTGCATGTACTGGGAAATTCCATGTGAGCACATGGTGAGGAGGCAGCCATCTGCAAGCCAGGAAAAGAGCTCTCGCCAGAACTGATCATGCAGGCATCCTGATCTCAGACTTCCAGCCTCAAAAACTGTTAGAAAAAGAAGGTCTGCTGTTTAAGCCACTGAGTCTATATTTTGTTATTGCAGCTCAAGCAGACTAAGAGAATACATCTAAAAGGAATTTAAGAAAGAGAGAATAGGAATAATCAGAGAGAGACAATTTTCTGAAACTGAAGAAAGATGTGTCGTCAAATTGAAAAAGCAAACTGATTCATGAACAGAATAAATACAAATAAATATAAACCTAGACATAATGTGGTATACCTGCAGTAAAACAATGACAAATAAAATACTGAAAGCAATCAGAGAAATACAGTTTATCTACAAAGAAGCAATTATACTGAGAGTATATTTATCATTAACAATAATTGACTCCAGCAGACAATAGAATATTATTGTCAAAGCCTTAAAGGAAAACAATTACCAACCTAGAATTCTATATCCAACTAATTTATCATTCAAGCGTGATAGTTAAATAACTAAATTTTCACACAGAAAAAGATAAGACAGTTTACCATTTACAGACCTTTGCTGAAAGAGGCATTAAAGGTTACCCTTCAATAAGAAAGACATTGAATTAAGAAAGAATGGGATGTAAGATCAATGAGAAACAAATAAATTAGGAATATATGGGTAAATATAAATAAGAATTAACATTTAACAAAATCAAAACTTATAATAATGACTATGGGAGGTTAAAAAAAAGTGGAACTGAAACACAAGTGATGTAAAATAAAATTGAAGATGGGAGGAGGTAAATGGGGTTAAAATTTCGAAAGGCTTTTTGAATTTTTCAAAAGGATATTAGAGATATTAATTGATTTGTTGAAATTTAAATTTAATCACCTAAAGGGGAATTCAAACATAACACATAATTTCCAAACCAGCATAGGATGAAAAGAAAGACATCAAGAAAACTTAAGGGATGCAATGGAAGGCAGGAAAGGAGAAAAAAAAAAAAAGCAAAGGAAAAACATGGTTAATAGAAAACACAGAGTGAGATGGCAGAATTAAGTCCAAATATATCAGTAGTCACAATAAATATAAGCAGGCAAAACTCGTATATAAAGAGAATAAATTATACATGCAAGAGTAGGATCCTTAGTATTACCATAGATTTCACGTAAAGTGAGACATATGGATTCCATGTAAGGAAAAAAAGGTTGAATTTCAAAGTCGTCCAAAGTGTATCACTGGAAGAAGCCCAATCAGTCTACTGTTTTTTATTTGTTAATTTTTATTTCTAAATTCTTTATTTTAAGTAGGTAATATATGTACATTAAAAAGAGGAAAGTGAATTATTTTTAATATCAATGTTGTTTAAAATAAACAAAACTTGAAAACAACTTAAATGTTAATCAGGGAGCAGCTAAATAAGCTATGATATAACCATATAAGGGAATTCTAGCTAGCAGTTTAATTGATTGAAGTATCTCGATAGGCGTTAAAATGGAAATATCCAAACAGGCAATTAAAAAAAAGTTGCAGAGTGACATCTGTTATAATACTAATTCTTTTAAAACACCCACACACATAATATTAAGTTAAACCATACGAAATTGTCAATATTTTGATTATAAAAATGGCACTTTTATATAATGCAATCTAAATAGTATATTTTGGGGGGTATATTTACGTGTCCATAAATGCATAGTAAATGCTCTGAGAGGATACACATTAGGCATGGTAGACAGAGAGAACTTGAGACTTACACATAATATTTCAAACTTTTTACAAGAGGAATATATTAATATACTATTTTACAGCTAATTAAAAAAGGATTACCTCATTACATCTATTGAGTGACTATTATGGACAAATCACATTGTAGCAATGTTTTGGCGTATTTTTACATTGCTCTATTGTCCTCCTCCCAGGAAAGAACTTTTAGGACTGAACAATTTTACCTAAGAGTTTACTTCCAATGGGCCTTTGATCTATCCTTCCAGTTATAACCACACAAACCATTGTCAGAGCTGGATGGCATTTGCCAGGTAAACACAATATTTTAAAATAAATGTTGTTAGATAGCATTCAAGCCCTTTCCCTTCAGAGTTGCAGTAATGCTACATACATTCTAGAAAAGTTCACATTAATGGAGAAAACAAGCTTTCAATGGGACTTCATCTTCTGAAGTCGAGAAAAATTTAGCATCCATCCCAAATTGCCGCTGGGGTGAGAAGGAAGTGAACTGCAGAGTGAGCTGTCAGCAGCTCCTCAGGATCTGACGGAGTCCAACACATGCTCCCCACATTCTGACCTGTGCTGTCAATCACCATTCACCAATAGCCCATTCTTCTTACACAATTATCATCTGTTCCCCAGACATCATTTGGATATAATTTTTTTGTGGGTTGTCATTTATCATTATTTTTGGAATAAAGAGACAGTAAAGCGTTCTTTGGAGTGGGTTTTTCCCCTACATTCCATATATTCTTAGCCTACAGAGAAGAAAGTAGCTCCCTTTTTATACCTAAGTGCCCTACATTTTATCAATAGAAATACCAAACTTAAAGTCTTTTAGGGAAAAAATCATTACTTGAGAGACTTTAGCTTCCAACTCAGGGAGGTTTTGACTTATAGTGATGAGCCACACGAGGCACATCAGTCTGTCTGCTAGCCCAAGCAAACAATAAACAAGGATAAGCACAAACATGATGGTCTGTCATTTGAGTAATTTGTTCAACTATACAGTTACATGCAAGGAAAAATTTCCTTTGCACTAAATTATAATTTTTGGCTTAATTCACGTCAACTGATTTGACAGGTCCAGAAAGTATTTTTTCCCCTTTAGAACAAGTCTTATTTTTGATTTCCTAATTCTTCTGTCAAAATGTTAGTCATGATTTCCACTCTCTAGACAAATTAGTTTTCTCATCCCCTTAAAGTAGGTTTTGCTTTAAATCTTCAAGGCCCACACAGTTTCAGTTTTTTACTTGGAAGAAGACGAAGACTCCTACATTAATTTTACAAAGAAACCTCTTTACTTGAGGTAATGGTCTAGAGGATTAGCAAATTATTCTAAATAATCCAATTGCTTTGGTATGTAGCTATGCTCTCATAGTAAAATATGATTTCATATTACCACTGGTAGTCTTGTCATTCTTCCTTGCTCTCCCTTTACATTACCATATTTATTTATACAGCATTTTATTCCTCAAAAATATCCCAATGTTTTCCAGACATTAGCTCATGGGTGAAAGGTAGAGACATAGAATAAGGGTTGATATTGCCATTATCTAGCTGAAAAAGAATTATGAAGAAATATATTTTCATACAGAGAGACATTCAACCATAGAACCTCATGATATAAAGAGATGGAAGGGAAATTTCTTCCTCCCACATTTTATAGATAAAGAATCCGAGGTTTAGAGAAGGTGAGTTGTTTAATTTCACACAGAAAGTTAGTGACAAAGCTGAGGGAGAACTCAGATCTTCAGACTCCTACACTAGTGTTATTTCTACTACAGTATACTAAGCAAAAATGTGTAGGATAAAATAAAGATAAAAGAGAAAGATACAGGAGTTTGCTCTATACCATTTTAGGACACAATATCAACATGAACATCAAAGATATTCAGTCTTAGAAATACCTCAAAGCTGACAGGCAATTCAAGTCCTACATGTTCAGGGCTGTGCCACAGGAGAAAGGGAGAAAAACAATGATCCAAGAAGAAGTCACCACAAAACAGTCAGAAGGCATAGGTTATTTAGATAAAATTGCCATAGTTGGGTGTCATATGTGGCACAGTAACGTAGCACAATATTTTATAACTTAAGCCCTGAGTTTCCTTTAATTTTCAGAGGGGAAAAGTCACCCTTTTCTGCTGTTTGCAGGGAGACTACTGCAATGTTTAGAATAACTAGAATGGAGATGATCTTACCTGCTGGCATCTTGCGTGTCAGATGCACTATAGAGAGCATAGCAATGAAACTTTGGGCTCATGTATGAGTTATTCTTCAAGGCCAAAGATTGGATAAGTAAAGGCAGCTCCCTAGAGTGAGTTGTCTGGCAGAAGAATAAGGGCCCCCTCCCTGTTGTACACACCTCACAAGTTACTTATAGTTGTAGTTCTCAAACTGTGCAATGAGACACTTTGTAGCATCTCAACAAACCAAGAGGGGTCCCATAGGTTACTTTAAATTTTTGAGTGAAACACAGCAATAGTCAACACCTGTAATGCACAGATTGTACTACTAGCTTGAGATAGGTACAGTTTCAACATTAGATTATGTCTCATTCTTTTGATTATATCAGTTCTTTGTAAAGCTAGTTTTCTGCAGTTGATGTGACAAAAGTAAGTACTGCTAGGGATAGAGAGATGGTTGGGGATAGCACAAGGAAGTTCCTTTCTGGTGATGGAAAAGTTAAGCATTTTGATTGTGGTGGTGGTTACACAAATCTATAAAAATGACAAAATTGCACAGAACTATAAATATGTACACTAATGAATGCATATAAAAACTGGTGAACTCTACTTAAGGTCTGTAGATTGTACTAATATAAATTTTCTGCTATTGATAATGTACTATATTATATAATATTATATGTATTATATAACTACATATATATTATACATAGTATATTACATAATATGCAAGATATTATCATTGAGGGAAAGAGGGTGAAACGTTAACAAGACTTCTTTGTAATGCTATTTAAAATATCTTTTTTGTGATATTTTATTATTTCGATGCGATAGCAAATGGAATTGTTTTGTCAATTTCATTATTGGATTGTTCATTGCAATATTTGGAAATGCAATTAATTTTTGTATATTCATCTTGTATCCTGCAACCTTGCAGAACTTGTCCATAGTTCTAATAGTTTTTTAGTGGGTTTCTTAGTATTTTCTATATATATAAAATCGTGTAATCTGTGAATAGACTTCTTCTTTTCCAATCTGTATGCCTCCTATTTTATTTCCTTTCCTAATTTCCTGGGCTAAAACCTTCAGTACAATGTTGAATAGAAGTGGCAAGAGTGGACAGACTTGTCTTGTTCCTGATCTAAGGGGAAAACAGTCCATCTTTCACCATTAAGTATGATGTTAGCTGTGTTTTATTCCTATATGTCCTTTATCAGAATGATGAAGTTCCCATCTATTCCCAGTTTTTTTTTATTCAGTTATTGATAGGTTACAATCTTGTGAAATTTCAATTGTACATTAATGTTTGTCAGTCATGTTGTAGGTGCACCACTTCACCCTTTGTGCCCACCCCCCACCCCACCTTTCCCCTGGTATCCACTAAACTGTTCTTGGTCCATAGTTTTAAATTCCTCATACGAGTGGAGTCATACACAGATTATCTTTCTCTCGCTGGCTTATTTCACTTAACATAATTCTCTCAAGGTCCATCCATGTTATTGCAAATGGAATGATTTTGTTCTGTTTTGCAGCTGAGTAGTATTCCATTGTATCTATGCACCACATCCTCTTTATCCATTCATCTGTTGATGGGCACTTAGGTTGCTTCCACGTCTTGGCTATTGTAAACAGTGCTGCAATAAACATTGAGGTGCACAGGACTTTTGGGATTGCTGACTTCAGGCTCTTTGGATAAATACCCAGTAGTGGGATGGCTGGATCGTATGGTAGTTCTATTTTTAGTTTTTTGAGGAATCTCCATACTGTTTTCCATAGTGGCTGCACCAGTTTGCATTCCCACCAGCAGTGTATGAGGGTTCCTTTTTCTCCACAACCTCTCCAACATTTGTTGCTATTAGTTTTAGATATTTTTGTCATTCTAACGGGCATAAGGTGATATCTTAGTGTAGTTTTGATTTGCATTTCCCTGATGATCAGCGATGATGAGCATCTTTTCATGTGCCTATTGGCCATCAGTATATCTTCTTTGGAGAAATGTCTGTTCATGTCTCCAGCCCATTTTTTGATTGGGCTGTTTGATGTTTTGTGGTTGAGTTGCGAGAGTTCTTTATATATTATGGATATTAAGCCTTTGTCAGATATATGACTTGCAAATATTTTTTCCCAGTTAGTGGGTTGTTTTTTTGTTTCAATCCTGTTTTCATTTGCCTTGAAGAAGCTCTTTAATCTGATGAAGTCCCATTTGTTTATTCTTTCTATTGTTTCCCTTCTCTGAGAAGGCATGGTGTCCGAAAAGATCCTTTTAATACTGATGTCAAAGAGTGTACTGCCTACGTTTTCTTCCAGAAGCCTATGGTTTCAGGTCTCACCTTTAGGTCTTTAATCCATTTTGAGTTTATTTTGGTGAATGGTGAAAAAGAATGGTCAATTTTCATTCTTTTACATGTGGTTTTCCAGTTTTCCCAGCACCATTTGTTGAAAAGACTTTCTTTTCTCCATTGTATGCCCTCAGCTCCTTTGTCAAAGATAAGCTGTCCATAGATGTGTGGTTTTATTTCTGGGCTTTCAATTCTGTTCCATTGATCTGTGCACCTGTTTTTGTACCAGTACCATGCTGTTTTGATTACTGTAGCTTTGTAGTACGTTTTGAAGTCAGGGATTGTGATGCCTCCCGTTTTGTTCTTTTTTCTCAGGATTGCTTTAGCAATTCGGGGTCTTTTGTTGCCCCATATGAATTTTAGGATTCTTTGTTCTAATTCTGTAAAGAATGTCATTGGGATTCCGATTGGGATGGCATTGAATCTGTAGATTGCTTTAGGTAGAATGGACATTTTAACTATGTTTATTCTTCCAATCCATGTACATGGAATGTCTTTCCATCTCCTTATGTCGTCATCCAATTCTCTCAGAAAGGCCTTGTAATTTTCATTATATAGGTCCTTCACTTCCTTAGTTAAATTTACCCCAAGGTATTTTATTCTTTTTGTTGCGATTGTGAATGGTATTGTATTCTTGAGTTCTTTTTCTGTTGGTTCATTACTGGAGTATAGAAATGCTACTGATTTATGCAAATTGATTTTATACCCTGCAACTTTGCTGTAGTTGTTGATTACTTCTAACAGTTTTCCAATGGATTCTTTGGGGTTTTCTATATATAAGATCATGTCGTCTGCAAACAGTGAGAGTTTCACTTCTTCCCTCCCTATTTGGATTCCTTTTATTCCTTTTTCTTGCCTGATTGCTCTGGCCAGGACCTCCAGTACTATGTTAAATCAGAGTGGTGATAGAGGGCATCCTTGTCTTGTTCCTGTTTTCAGGGGGATGGGGTTCAGTTTTTGCCCATTGAGTATGATGTTGGCTATGGGTTTGTCATATATGGCCTTTATTATGTTGAGGTAGTTTCCTCCTATGCCCATTTTGTTCAGAGTTTTTATCATAAATGTCTGTTGGATCTTGTCAAATGCCTTCTCTGCATCTATTGAGATGATCATGTGGTTTTTATTCCTCAGTTTGTTGATGTGGTGTATCACGTTGATTGATTTGCGGATGTTGAACCATCCCTGTGTCCCTGGTATGAATCCCACCTGATCCTGATGTATGATTCTTTTGATGAATTGCTGAATTCTGGTTGCCAAAATTTTGTTTAGAATTTCTGCATCTATGTTCATCAGTGATATTGGCCTGTAGTTCTCTTTTTTCGTGGTGTCCTTGTCAGGTTTTGGTATCAGCGTGATGTTGGCCTCATAGAATGTGTTAGGAAGTGGTCCATCGTCCCTAATTTTTTGGAATAGCTTGAAAAGGATAGGTATTAAATCCTCTCTGAAAGTTTGGTAGAATTCCCCAGGAAAGCCATCTGGTCCTGGGGTTTTATTCTTTGGGATGTTTTTGATTGCTGTTTCAATCTCTTTCCTTGTGATTGGTCTGTTCAAATTGTCTGCCTCTTCTTGAGTGAGCTTTGGGAGATTGTAGGAGTCCAAGAATTTATCCATTTCCTCTAGGTTATCCATTCTGTTGGCATATAGTTTTTTGTAGTATTCTCTTATAATCTGTTGTATTTCTGCAGAGTCTCTTGTTATTTCTCCTGGCTCATTTCTGATTTTGTTTATTTGAGCTTTCTCCCTTTTTTCCTTTGTAAGTCTGGCTAGTGGTTTGTCAATTTTATTTATCTTCTCAAAAAACAAGCTCTTTGTCTCATTGATCCTTTCTACTGCCTTTTTCGTTTCAATAGTATTTATTTCTGCTCTGATTTTTATTATTTCTCTCCTTCTGCTGACTTTGGGCTTCATTTGTTCTTTTTTCTCTAGTTCAGTTAGGTGTGCTTTAAGGTTGCTTATTTGGGATTTTTCTTGTTTGTTAAGATGTGCCTGTATTGCGATGAATTTTCCTCTTAATACAGCTTTTGCTGTATCCCATATGAGTTGTTATGGCATGCTATCATTTTCATTTGTTTCCAGGTATTTTTTTATTTCTTCTTTAATTTCTTCAATGATCCATTGCTTGTTCAGTAGTGTGTTGTTTAGTCTCCACATCTTTGTGCCTTTCTCAGCTTTTATCTTGTAATTAATTTCTAGCCTTATAGCACTATGATCTGAGAAGATGCTTGTTATTGTTTCAATTTTTTTTAAATTTGTAGAGGCTTGCCTTGTTTCCCAACATATGGTCTATCCTAGAGAATGTTCCATGTGCACTTGAGAAGAATGTGTATTCAGCTCTTTCAGGGTGGAGTGATCTATATATGTCTATTAAGTCCAATTGTTTTAGTTTTTCGTTCAGCTGCACTATTTCATTGTTGATTTTCTGTCTGGCTGATCCGTCCATTGATGTGAGTGGGGTGTTGAGGTCCCCTACTATTAGTGTGTTGTTTTTAACATCTTCCTTTAGGTCTGTTAATAGTTGCTTTATGAATCTTGGTGCTCCTGTGTTGGGTACATAGATATTTATAAGCGTAATTTCTTCTTGATGAAGTGTCCCTTTGATCATTATATATTGTCCCTCTGTGTCTCTCTTTAGCTGTCTTATTTTGAAATCCACTTGGTATGATATGAGAATTGCAACACCTGCCTTTTTTTCCTTGCTATTTGCTTGAAGTATTGTCCTCCACCTCTTCACCCTGAGTCTGTGTTTGTCCTTGGGGCTGAGGTGTGTTTCCTGGAGGCAACAAATTGTTGGATCTTGTTCTTTAATCCAGTTTGCCACTCTGTGTCTTTTTATAGGAGAGTTCAATCCGTTCACATTGAGAGTGATTATTGATGCATGTGGACTTAATGCTGTCAATCTGTCGCTCATTATCTTGTTTTCCTGTGTTTCTTTTCCTGTGTGCTTTAGACTACCCATTTAATACTGCAATTTCTTATGCTGGGTTTCTCAGATTTTTCCTTATCTATGATTTGTGACTCTGTTCTGTACTTTATTTTAGTGTCTACCTTGAAGTTTGTATTTAGAATCTCGTGTATAATATAGTCTATTCTCTGGTGGTCTCTTACTTACTCGACCAATACTGATTTAGACCCTTTGCTCTTCCCCTCCTAAATAATTATTTTCACTTTTTATTCCAACTCGTCTTATTCATTTGTAGTTAGAGTGCTAAGATCGTCCTTGTTTTGGTAGAGTCCTTATTTTTACCCTAATGCTATAGTTGAATATTTGCTATCCTGTTCTGGTTCTATCCATCGGTCTCCTTAGTCTGTGGATTGTGTCCCCTTTCTCCATTTTTTCTTTTTTCAAGTATGAGAGCCTTCTTGAGGATTTCTTGTAATGGAGGGCTTTTAGTTACAAATTCCCTTAACTTTTGTTTGTCTGGAAAAGATTTAATTTGTCCTTCATATCTGAAGGAAATTCTTGCTGGATAAAGTATTCTTGGCTGAAGGTTTTTATCCTTTAAAGCTTTGAATATATCACTCCATTCTCTCCTAGCTTGTAGGGTTTCTGTAGAGAAATCCGCTGACAGTCTGATAGGGGCTCCTTTATAGGTTATTCTCTTTTTTTTCCTTACTTCCCTGAGTATTCTCTCCTTATCATTCCTATTTGCCAACTTTACTACTATGTGACTTGTGGTAGGTCTTTTTACATCGACAAATCTAGGAGATCTAAAACCCTCCTCTACAGACATTTCTCCATTGATCCCTAGATTTGGGAAGTTCTCTTCAATAATTTCATTAAGCACACTTTCTGCTCCATTTTCCTTTTCCATATTCTCGGGAATTCCTATGATCCTTATGTTCTTACTCCTCATTGAATCCATTATCTCTCGGAGATTTTCCTCATTTTTTTAAATTCTTAGTTCTCTTTCTTCCTCTGTCTGGCGCCATTCAGCCTATCTGTCCTCGATTATGCTGATTTGCTCCTCTATGTGGTCTACATGGGCATTCAGGGAATCCGTATTCTGTTTTATCTGGTCCATTGTGTTTTTCATCTCAAGTAATTCTGTTTGATTCTTCTTTATGATTTCAATCTCTTTTGTGAAGTAACTCCAGAACTCGGCCTGTTTCTCTAGCTTTCTCTCTACCTCATTGAGTTTTTTGATTATAGCTGCTCTGAATTCATTATCACTTAGTTTACCTAATTCCAAGTCCTCAGGACTTAATTCTGTGTTTTTATTTTCCTTTTGGTCTGGGGCTTTTATAAATTGCTGGATGGTAGAGGAGCGGTTTTTTCTCATGGTGGTAGAATTCAGTTGCAGTTACAGCCTGTCGCCACTAGATGGGGGTCGAGAGCAGCGTGTTATGAGCTCTCCGCCTTGGGGCAAGATGGCTGCGTCCACTGGCTTCGCTGGGGGGAGGGGCTGTTACTCACACGCGCCGGTCTGGGTTCAGATCAGTTCTGTTCTCTGGTCTCCCAAGGCCCTTGATTTATAGGGTCCCTGCAGTCAGAAGCTTTCCCCCTGTCAGTGGGTCTCCACTGAATCAGCGGCATGAGTCCTGGATGATCCCCCGGTCGCGCAGTCACTCCCCCACTCCTTCCCGACCCTCGCCGCAGCCATCGCAGACTCTAGGGGAGGGAGCGATGTTCTCTCCTACTGTTCCAGCGCCTCCGAAGGTGTAAGCAAAGTTTATCATCTCCGCCTTCTTGCTATTGTAGGTCTCTAACGAGCTGGCATTATTTTTGTTCTCTGAAATTCAGTTCTTCCAATCTTTTGTTGTATTTTGGAGGGGAGAGAATCCTGGGTCAGCTCACCCGCCATTTTGCTCCGCCCCCTCTCTGCCATTTCTTCTTTTTATATGCCTCATGTCATTTTTGTTTTTCTAGTCCTCCTTCTTTCTTTTGCACTAAGTGAATATTTTCTGGTTAGTATTTTGATTCCTTTCATGATTTTTTTCACTATTTTTTGAGTTATTTTCTTAGTGGTTGTTCTAGGCTTTACTATATGTATATTTTTTAAAAATATCTCTTGATATTTAATTCTCAGAACATAAAAATCAATCATTTAAATATACAATTCAATTTGTTTTAGTATATTCACAGATTTGTGCAGTCATTTCCATAATCTAAGTTTAAAATATTTTTATCTCTCCAGAAAGAAAACTTAGAGTCAATAGTTATCAAGCCCTGGGAAACAACTAATATAATTTCTATTTCTACAGATTTATCCATTCTGGATTTTCATGTAAATGGAATCATGAAAAATGTCATATTTAGTTTATTTCACTTAGCAAAATGTTTTCATGATTCATCCATGTTGTAGCTTTCACCCAGTACTTCATTCTTTTTCATTCTTTTTTATTGCCAAATAATATTACATATTTTGGATATACCTCCCTTATTTGTAACTCATCAGTTGATGGACATTTGGATGGCTTCCACTTTTTGGCTATTATGAATAACCCTGCTATGAATATTTGTATTCAAGTTTTTGTGTGGATGTATGTTTTCATTTCTCTTGGATATACTTGTAAGAGTGAAATTATTGGGTCATATGGTAAATCTATGTTTAACATTTTGAAGAGCTGTCATATTATTTTCGAAAGTGGCCACACCATTTTACATTCCAACCATCAAAGTATGAGGGCTCTAATTTCTCAACATCCTCACCAGCAATTATCATTTTTAAAAATTTTATTCACCCTAGTTGTGTGAAGTAGTATTTCAGTGTGGTTTTAATTAGCATTTCTCTAATGACTAATGATGTTGTGCATCTTTTCATGTGGTTATTGGTCATTTGTATGTATTCTTTGGAAAAATATCTATTCAAATTCTTTGCTGATTTTGTTTTTATTGAGGTAAAATTGGTTTGTAACATTATATAAATTTAGAGTGTACGTCATTACATTCCAACTTCTGCATACACTACATCATGTTCACCACCAAAAGTCTAGTTTCCATCTGTCACTGTACAAATGATTCCCTTTATCCTTTTTGCCCTCACCCCACCCTTCCCTCTTTGGTAACCACCAATCTGTTCTCTATATCTATGTGTTTCAATGTTGTTTTTTTTCCCCTATCTTCCAAATATGTGTGAAATCATATGGTACATGTGTTTCTCCATCTGTCTTATTTTGCTTAGTGTAATACACTTAAGCTCCATCCATGTTGTTGCAATTGGTACGATTTTATCTTTTCTATGCTGAGTATTCTATTTTATGTATATTACATATATATACACCTATTATATATATATATCTTCTTTCTGTTAATCTGTTGATGGGCACTTAGGTTGTTTCCATGTCTTGAATATTGTAAATAATGCTACAATGAACATAGGGGTGCACATAGCTTTTTCAATTAGTGTTTTTGTATTTTTGAATAAATACCCAGAAGTGAAATAGCTAGATCATATAGTAGTTTTATTTTTAATCTTTTGAGGAATCTCCATTCTGTTTACCATAGTGCCTGTACAAATTTACATTCCAAACAGTAGTGTATGAGAGTTCCCTTTTTGCCACTTCCTCTCCAACACTTGTTATTTCTTGTCTTTTTAATAATAGCAATTCCAATGGGGATGAGGTGATATCTCTTTGTGGTTTTGATTTGCATTTCCCTAATAATTAATGATGTTGAACATCTTTTCATGTGCCTATTGGCCATCTGTATATATTCTTTGGAAAAATGTCTGTTCAGATCCTCTGCCCATTTGTTAATCAGGTTGTTTGCCTTTTTGTTGAGTTATATGTGTTCTTTATATATTTTGGATATTAACCACTTATAGGATATATGATTTGCAAATGTCTTCTTCCAAATGATAGGTTGTCTTTTTTTTTTTTGATGGTTTTCTTTGCTGTGCAGAAGCTTTTTAGTTTGATATAGTCCCATTTGTTTATTTTTTCTTTTGATTCCCTTGCCTGAGTAGACATGGTATTTAAAAAGATACTGCTAAGACCTATGTCTACGTTCGTACTGCCTATGTTTTCTTCTAGGAGTTTTATGGTTCCAGGCCTTACATTCAGGTCTTTAATACATTTTGAGTTAATTTTTGTGTATGGTGTAAGATAGTGGTCAACTTTAATTATTTTACATGTGGCTGTCCACTTCTCCCATCATTTATTGAAGAGACTTTACTTTCTCCATTGTATGTTCTTGGCTCCTTTGTCAAAAATTAGCTGTCCATAAATATGTGGGTTTATTTCCGGACTTCCAGTTCTGTTCCTTTGATCTTTGTGTCTGTTTTTCTGCCAGTACCAGGCTGTTTTGATTCCTATACCTTTGTAATATAGTTTTAAATCAGTAAGCATGATACCTCCAGCTTCTTTCTCAAGATTGCTTTGGCTATTTGGGATCTTTTGTGGTTCCAGACAAATCTTGGGGTTGTTTGTTCTATGTCTGTGAAAAGTGTCATTGGAATTTTAATGGGGATTGCGTTGAATCTGTAGATTGCTTTAAGCAACGTGGATATTTTAACTATGCTAATTCTTCCAATCTATGAGCATGGAATAGTTTTCCATTTCTTTGTGTCTTTTTCAATTTGTTTCAACAGTGTGTTGCAGTTTTCACAGTATAGGTCTTTCACTTCCTTGGTTAAATTTATTCCCGGGTGTCTTATTCTTTTTGTTGCAATTGTAAATGGGATTGTTTACTTGATTTCTCTTTCTGGTAGATCATTGTTAGTGTATAGAAAAGCAACTAATTTTTGCATGTTTATTTTGTACCCTGTACAAATTTATTGTATTTGTTTATTATTTCTAATAGTTTTTGGGTAGATTCATTAGGGTTTTCTATATATAAAATCATGTCATCTGCAAATTGTGACAGTTTTACTACTTCCTTCCCAATTTGGATACCATTTATTTCTTTTTGTTACCTAACTGCTCTTGTTTCCAATATTTCCAATACTATGTTGAGTAAGAGTGGCAAGAGCGGGCATCCTTGTCTTGTTCTTGTTCATAGAGGGACTGCTTTTAGTTTTTCACCACTGAATGATGTTAGCTGTGGGTTTGTCATATATGGCCTTTATTATATTGAGGTACTTTCCTTCTATGCCAATTTTATTAAGAGTTTTTATCATAAATGAATGCTGAACCTTGTCAAATGCTTTCTCTACATCTATTGAAATGATCATATGAGTTTTCTTCTTCATTTTGTAATGTCATATATAACATTGATTGATTTGTGTATGCTGAACCATCTTTGCACCGCTGGAATAAATCCCACTTGATCATGTTGTATGATTCTTTTAATGTACTGTTGTATTAGGTTTGCTAATATTTTGTTGAGGAGTTTTGCATCTATGTTCATCAGAAACTTTGGATTGTAATTTTCTTTTTTTATATTGTTCTTGTCTGGCTTTGGTATCACAGTAATGTTAGTCTCATAAAGTGAGTTCAAAAGCATGCTCTCCTCTTCAATTTTTTTAATAGTTGAGAAGGATATGTATTAAATCTTCTTCTAATGTTTGGTAGAATTCACCAGAGAAGCTTTCTTATTCTGGAGTTTTGTTTTCCGGTAAGTTTTTGATTACAGTTGCAATCTCCTCACAAGTGAGCGATCTATTCAGATTCTCTATTTCTTCTTGATTCAGGTGGGAGGTTGTATGAATCTAAGAATTTTATTTTGGTTATCCAATTTGTTGGCATATAGCTTTTCATAGTATTCTCATAATCTCTTGTATTTCTGTGGTATCTATTGTAATTTCTCCTCTTTTGGTTCTTTGATTTTATTTATTTGAGCCTTCTCACTTTTTGTTTTAGTGAGTCTAGCTATAAATTTGTCAATTTTGTTTATCTTATCAAAGAACCAGCTCTTAGTTTCATTGATCTTTTTTCTTGTCCTTTTAGTCTCTATTTCATTTATTTCTGCTCTGGTTTTTATTATTTTCTTCCTTCTACTGACTTTTACCTTCATTTTTTTTTGAAGTTCCTTTAAATGTAACATTAGATTGTTTATTTGAGATTTTTCTTGTTTCTTGAGGTAGGCCTTTCTTACTATAAAATTCCCTCTTAGTAGCACTAGATTTTGGCATGCCATGTTTTCATTTTAATTTGTCTCCAGGTATTTTTTTATGTCTCTTGATTTCTTCATTGATCCAATAGTTGTTCAGTAGCATGTTGATTAGTCTCCATATTTCTGTGACTTTTACAGCTTCCTTCTTGTAGTTGATTTCTAGTTTCATACTGTTGTGGTCAGAAAAGATGCTTCATAGATTTCAATCTTCTTAAATTTCTTGAGACTTGTTTAGTTTCCCAACATATGGCCTATCCTCGAGGATGTTCCATGTGCACTTGAGAAGAATGTGTATTCTGCTGCTTTTGTATGGAATGCCTATATATATATTAAGTCCATCTGTTCTAATGTTCTATTTAAGGCTGATGTTTCTTTGCTGACTCTCTGTCTGGGTAATGCATTCTTTAATATAAGTGGAGTATTAAAGTCTTCTACCGTTATTGTGTTGCTGTCAACTTCTCCCTTTAGGTCTGTTAATAATTCCATTATGTATTTTGGTGCTTCTATGTTAGGTGCATATATATTAAAAAATGTTACGTCTTCTTGATGGATTGTCCCCTTTATCATTATATAATCTTCATCTTTGTCTCTTTTTATCTTTTTTGCCTTAAAGTCTATCCTGTCTGATTTAAGTATGGCTACATCCACTTACTTTTGGGTGCTATTTGCTTGGAGTATATCATCTTCCTTCCTCTCTGAGCCTATGTTTTTTTTCAGAGCTGAGATGGGTCTCCTGGAGGCAGTATATTGTTGGGCCTTGGGTTTTTCTTTTTTTTGTTTTTGAGAAAAATTAGCCCTGAGCTAACATCCGCCACCCATCCTTCTCTTTTTGCTGAAGAAGATTGGCCCTGAGCTAAGATCTGTGCCCATCTTCCTCTATTTCATATGTGAGATGCCTGCCACAGCATGATTTGATAAGCAGTGTGTAGGTCCACACCCGGGATCCGAACTGGCAAACCCTGGGCTACCAAAGCAGAGTGCATGAACTTAACTGCTATGCCACCAGGCTGGCCCCTGAGCCTTGTTTTCTAATGAATTCATTCACTCTGTGTCTTTTGATTGGTGAATTGTCTATTTACATTTAGGGTGATTATTGATATATAAGGATTTAGTACTGCCATTTCATATTTTGTTTTCTGGTTGCTTTATATTACCATTGTTTCTCTTTACTTCTGTCTCTGCCATTTAAGTTTGGTGGTTTTCTGTGATGTGTTTCTGTTTGCTCTTTTTTTATGTTTCATGTCTCTGCTCTGAACTTCTGTTTTGTGGTTACCATAAATTTTGTATAAAAGGCCTCATAGATAAAATAGTTCTTTTTCTGCTGACAGCATTTCATCTTAATTCGCCTATGTAGCTTCTGTCCTTTTTCTCTTTTTCTATGTTTTTGTTTTCATAATTTATCCCTTTTTGTATTGTGAGTTTGTCATGAAATTGGAGTGCCTATAGTTATTTCTAATGCTTTCTTTCCCTTTAATCTTTATAATTGTTTACTGTCTTATTCTGGTATAGAGTTGCAATTTTCTGATTCTATTTATCATCTTGCTTAAAGCTTTGTACATATTTGCCTTTTTGTTTCAGGTAGTAGAGATCCTTTCAACATTTCTTGTAAGGCAGGTCTAGTGGTGATGAACTCCCTCAGCTTTTGTTTGTCTGGGAAAGCCTTTATTTTTCCTTTGTATCTGAATGATACCTTTGCTTGATAGAGTATTCTTGGCTGATAGTTTTTATTTTTTGATATTTTGAATAAATCATGCCACTCTCTCCTGGCTGTAGAGTTTCTGCTGAGAAATCCACTGATAGCCTAATGGTGGTTCCTTTGTAAATTATTATTTTTTAGCACTGAACCTAGCCTTGGTAGGTACTCAATTAATATTGATTGAATGAGTAACTGGATAGCATCACAGCCTTTAGTATTTCCTCTTTAAAATCATGTTTCCCCACTGTAACTAATGGGGCATTTCAAAAATTGCAAATCTGATTGTTTCTCTCACTTTCCCTGTTTAAAACTCCTGCTTGTTTCCCATTGACAAGGTGAATGAAGGGGAGAATAAGGGAAGGTAAACCTGAAAACAAGGCGATGGCAGATCTTTGTGGGTCTTTAATGCAAGATTAAGTTATGTAGGTGTAATTCTACAGTTAATAAGAAGTTATTTAAGATTTTCAAGTAGGAAAGTAATATCATAGTTGTATTACAGGAAGATCACTTAGGAGATAAATGTGACAAACAGATTTGAGAAGGGGGGAGATTGAAGACAGGGAGGCTAGTGAGGAATCTTTTTTTCATAAGCTTTAATAAAGAGTACTCATCTGTATCATCCTCCCACACATGAGTAGAGCACTTTAGAGTTTACAAGTCGATTTCCTCAAAATTATACTATATGCTCCTCAAAATAACCCTATAAGTAGCAGGGCAAGAAGCATCATCATTAGTTTCCAGATAAACAATTTGAGGCCCAGAAGGCTTCATTGCACAAAGTCATAAGAGGTAATAGAACTGACATTTCTAACTCTAGGTCCAGTGAGGTTTTGATTTTCTTTACAACAAAGAGTTTACAATGGCATCTAAACAAGGCCCTGCATCTGCTTTCAAGACAGGATCCCCTAGCTACATGGGGATACTTAAATTTTAATTTATCAAAATGAAATAAAAATTCAGTTCTCCAGTGGCTCTAAACACATTACAAGTGCTTAATAGCTACATTTGACTAAGAGTTACTGTATTGAAATTCATGGAAAGTTCTACTGGACAGTACTAGCCCAGATATTTACTCTTATGTTTGCTGAAATTTAAATTTATGTAAGACAAAATCTTCAGGCCTAACTAAAGCTCTGGGGTCCCTCAACATCTAGTTATTGAATCCATCTGGGATCTTTGTTTGAAGACTTCCTAAAATTATTCTGAATTAAGAGACACCAAATCTATGCCAGTTTTCTGGGAATACTTGGAAGCCAACAATTCAGCCAAAAATCAGACTAAACATCTCTCCCAAGATGGAAGCTGTGGGGAGTAAGGGGTGGGAATGAAGGTGACAGAGCTGGGTCAGCTGACAGAATTGTCAGGGAACAAAATATAATAGAGTCCAAGGAGGTCAGATAAGGTCAAAACAACAGGCAAGTCCAGAGCCAAGGTAAACAGAGAACCAGAGAGTTGGACATGAAGACATAGAAGACATCGAGGTGACCTTTGGCCCTGGGAAAAGAGTGCTCTCTTTGTTTGTTATTCTCATGGATCCATAAGGGAACCTGGGCTCACAGATGCCTGCTGCTCCAGAGTGTCTAAGCTAAGGGTTAGAATTAGATGACTGGACTTTTTTCGCCCTAATGTTTTAAAAGATCTGAATTGAATGCCTCTTCTTCAATGCACAGCTTTTCCCATTTACCACATCTTCCCTCCTCTCCTCCACCAACTCCCAGTTGGGTTTATGCCTGGTCTTTACACATTATATTATCGGTTTGGGTTCCTGAAGACATTTAAGTTTGTGATTTCTGGCTTATGTCCTGCTGGTGCAACATTCTCCTTTTAAATTAAGTCAAGAGTGCCAGGCCTCCTAAAATGTTCTTAAACTTTTTTATCTGAGAAAACAATATGCGTGCTAATATAAACCTGAGTAGCTTGCACTAGGGTTTACAGTACTTTGTGTCCTGGTAATTCAATAGAACATACTACTACATATTGATGCAAAAAGGAGGTATACTTATGCAACACGTATATGTATTTGAATATATGTGTGCAACACTGTGGGTTATGAGTATGTTAAGAATTCGGGGAAGAGAAAGTTTAGTATAAGCTGAAGTCATGAAAGAAGGCTTCTTGATGGAAATGGGTTGTAAACTTGGTCCTGAAGGGTAGGTAGTGTTTAGATTTGGAAAAGAGAATTGAAAAGCATTCTATTAGGTTGAACCATCTGAAATTGCTATTTGGCCACTTTAGACGTAAAACAGGACTTTAAAAAGTTTTTAAAAGTTTACAAACAAGTTTACAAAAAAGTTCTTCAGTTGCCTGAGAAATTGCTTGGTGAAATAAATTTTGTATATCCATTCTTAAGGCAAAGAATAGTCATTGCTCTGCATCCCTGTTTGCAGAATTTCAATTTATTATCCCAGGACTTACATTGGCCACATCTAGCAGCCTGCATTTCTGGTAGGCTGTTTCTTTAGATTCTTTGACTACTTTTAATGGATGACTCATCTGGAAACAATTATTCACGTAAATGACAGCCATATTTCTCACTTTTGCCTACAACTAGTTCATAGGTGAGCTCTAGTTCTTTTTTTCAAGATTCAGGTCAGTTATCACTTTTTAGGAAGGCTTCTAAATTAGCAATGGAAACAGGCTCCCTGGCCATTCACTTAGTCTACCTGCCAGGCCAGATTCCTAGCATGCACAACTTGCCCTGACCCCACACTAATGGAACAACAGCTGCTAAGGCACTGCCCTTTCAGAGGCATCTAAGTCACAGTGGTTTTCATGGTCATATGTCCTTCTCAAATATTTATCTGAAGTTTCCTTGTGCTTTTTTATCTCATTATTTTAAATGGTCTATCCCTGTAACAGGATAAGTGATAATCCAGAGCATTTGAACTACACTATAAGTAAGTTGTTATCTCAGCTGTTATTTCACTGGAGCCTCCAAAGACCTTGCAAGTTAGGCAGAGGGATGTTTAGTCTTACTTCACAGATAAGAGGTTGAGGGTGGAAGGAAATCACTCTTTGCTGAATGCTTACCATGTGCCTGGATCTTTACCAGGTGCTTTATATACACAATCCCATTTAATTCCTCAAAGCAGTCTGGTGGTGTATGTGCTGTTACTATACATGAGGAAACATGTATGAGGAAACAGTCTCAGAGTGGCTGAATTACTTGCCCATAGTTACACAGCTAGTAAGTGGCAGAGCCAGGAGCTGGACATAGGACTTTAAGACTATTCTTCAAGGTTTGGGGTTTACTTTCTATAAATATACCCTCCCTAGATAATTCATAAGAGGTTTCTTTGGTGCAAGTATTTAATCCTAAATTGCTTCCCCAACTGGCTTCAAAGCCATATTTTTCTCTCAGTCCAATCAATGTGCACTGAACCAATGCATCAGCAAGAAGAAAATATTATCAGGTAAACTCATTGGGCTTGGGGTGGAAGTAGGAGGCAGGGGAATCCTGTTGTATTCCAATGCCTTAGAGAAGTGAACAGTATTTTTAAAATGAGGCCTAATCCAGTTTCTCTGGGTTCTTAATCACTTCAACTGACCTTTTGTTCAACCTCTCTCTGGTTGTGGTAAGTTTGTGATGCCAATTTTCCCACCAGTCTTGCATCTTCCTCTAGCATTAGAGCTCTGTGCTTGGCTTTGGACACCTTCAGGTGCCTCTAAGAATCTCCCAGGATTGTACATGGGGCTTTGAAACTAGGAAGCTGCACTATCTGTCTTTTCCTGTCCATGCCCATATACCTAAAATCTCCTATCTGTATCCTACTGCCCAGGTTAGGGCACCACATACCAAACTGTGACACCTAGGAAGGCTCTAATCCTGCTGGTGTTGTCTAAATTTTAACTTCATCTTCAATCCCTATAGAGGTAATGTGCTATAGTAGAAAAATGACAGGCAATGGCATAAAAGGATATGTGAATGAACTGAGAGTTATATAATGCTAAGGGAGGGGTGAATCCATATTGTAAATATATAATCATTTCTTCCCTCAAATAACCTATAAGTTCAGTGCTATGTCAAAGAAAACCTCAATAGGATTTTTTCCATGGAACTGATTTTAAAATTCATATGTTACAGTAAATGTATAGTAGCCAATTCATGTTTGAGAAAAAATGGTATATAAGTGGTAGAACTTGTTCTACCAGATATTATGACATATGATAAAACCATAAAAAGTAAAACAGTGTGGTATTGGTTAAAGACTAAATAAATAGCTCAACAGAACTAAAGAGTTAATAAACAGATCATATAAATAGCACAATTAGTAAGTGATTATATATAATTTGTATATAGTATACAATTAGCAATTAGAGTATGATATATATGAATATATAATTAGTATGTGATAAAAATAGTATTTTAAACAGTAGTGAGCAAATGCATTATTCAATTTTCAATTGTTGGGACACCTCGCTGTTGATTTGGGAAAAAATAGTATTAAAGTCATACCTCAAAGAATTCACAAAAGTTAGCTCTGAAATAAAGTCCCCAAAACACAAAGTAAAGATTATAAAAGTGTTAAGTGAATATATATATGATAGATGATTTGGCGGTTAGGAAGCAATTTTTCTTAAAGAAGAAAAAAAGTAAAAACATAAAGAAAGTTGATTATGTCCCTGGAAAACAAGCAAGGGACATGAACAGACAGACATTTCACCAAAGAGGATATACATGTGGCAAATAAGCACAGAAAAGATGTTCAACATCCTTAGCCATTTGGGAAATGAAAATTAAAACTACAATGAGATATCACTACACACCTATCAAAATGCCTAAAATAAAAAACAGGAACAACATGAAATGCAGGTGAGGATTCAGAGAAACTGGATTACTCATACATTGCTGGTGGGAATGTGAAATAGAACAACCACTTTGAAAGAGTATGGCAGTTTCTTATAAAGTTAAACATATACTTACCATATGGCCGAACAACTTGCACTCTTGGTCATTTATCCCACAGAAATTAAAACTTATCTTTACACCAAAAATATGTACACACATGTTCATAGCAGCTTTATTTTTAATAGCCCCACTTGAAAATATCCAAGATGCTATTCAGAAGGTTAGCAGTTAAACAAACTGGTATATCCATACTATGGAATACTATGCAGTAGTAAAAAGGAACAAACAATTGATACATGCAACAACCTGGATGGATCTCAACGATATTATGCTTAGTGAAAAAACTCAATCTTAAAAGGTTACATACTGTATGCTTCCATTTATATAACAATTTCAAAATGACAAAATTATAGAGAAGGAGAACAGATTAGTGGTTGTCAGAGTGTAGAGATAGCAGGGAGGGGGAGAGTGTAACAATAAAGGAGTAGCATGTGGTCATGGAATACTTCTGCATGGTGATTGCAGTGATGCTTACAGGAATCTAAATATAGGATTAAAGTCACACAGAAGTATATACATACACAGACAAATGAATACATGTAAAAATGGTGAAAACAAAATAAGATCTGTAGTCTAGTTAGTAGTATTGTACTAATGTCAGTTTCTTGGCTTTGATATTGAAACTACAGTTGTTTAAGATGTCAGCATTAAGGAAAACACGTATCCTGGGTGAAGGGTACAAGAAAGTCTATGCAATACTTTTATAACCTCCTGTGAGCCTATAATTATTTCAAAATAAAAAGTAAAAAAAAAGCATTAAAAAGCGTCAATAAATTTGATTACACCATTATTAAAAACTTCTGCATGACAAAAAGATACCATTACTAAGTTAAAATACATGTGATAATACTGGAAAAAAGATATTCTCAACATACATAGCAGAAAAAAGATTAGTATCTAGAATATATAAAGTACTTCTACTAAACAATAATAAAAACAGAAATATTCCAGATCATAAAAAGGCAAAAGTTATAGATATTTTTAAAATGAGTAAAGCCAAATGATAAATGTCCACATGAAATAAAGTTCAACCTCATCAGTTATCAAGAAAATGCAAATTCAAACAATGTTTTTGTCACCAAGCAAGTTGGCAAAATAAAGTATGTAGAAATAAGTACTCTCAAACACTGCAGGTGAGTGTAAATTGGAACCACCACTTGGGAGTGCAATTTGACAGTATTTATTAACAAAAAGTGTCTATACAAAGACATAGTTACTACAACAAATAAACTTTTGTACTTGTGCACAAGGAGACGTATGCAAGGACGTGCAGCATTATTGGCAGTAATGAAAAATTTGGAACAGCCTAAATGTACATTAAAAAGCTGTTGGCTGAAAAAAACTCGATTTATCTATACTATGGACTACTGTATATCAGCTAAAAAGGCTAATAATATGGAATGATTAATATAGATAGATTGATAGCAATTATACATATACATACATACATATCTGAATAAAAAGTAATCTACAGAACAATATATTCAGCACGGTATCATACAATCACGCAAATCATATGATATGTTATGACTGTATAAATTTGTATGTAAATGCATAGAAAAAGGTCTGGTAAGATACAAACCAAAAAAAGAAGGAGGAGCTAGAACAGAGACTGAGAAAGTAGTGGTGAAAGGGATCTTCATTTTTATGTGTAAATACATTAATTTTTCAATGGAGAATATATTCATATATTAAGTGTGGAACTAAAAAAATAATAAGCTACCCATAAAACCAGTTACACCTGGGTTTAAAACCCCAGCTCTTTAACTTACTAGCTATGTGAGCGTGAGGAAGTCCTTTACCTTTCTGGGTCTCAATTTTTATGTGTATAAACTAGGGATAAGAATAGGACTTACCTTGGATTGAGTTTTAGAGTATAGGAATAAGATAACAACACATGGAAGATATTCAGTAAATGTTAACTATTGTTAGCATTTTTATTATGGTTTCTATATGAACTGGCCTTGGCCTCCAGTGCCTGCTCTGATCTGGTCATTCCATCTTGTCAGCCACGTCCTTGTCTGAGACCCTTCCAGCCATCCTTCCCTACAGCTGTACAAGACCTCACAAAGACAACCAACTGGAGGTATCAACCTCTTGGTGGCAGAGGGCAGGTTAAGTTTTTCTCCTGTTCTGTTTTGTTTTAATAAATAAAGCTGTTACTAAGGCTAAACCTAATTTGTTATCTGCTATCTCTCCAACACTTCTTTGCCTTTGCCTTTTTCACCATCTGTCCTTTGGATGTGCTTCTCTGAAGACAAGTGGGGACAAGTACTGGACTGGGATTCAGATAACCTGGATTAGATTTCTTGCTCTGCAATTGATGACTAGGAGAGATTAGGCAATTGTTGAAACACTTCTTTCTTTGTAAAATGGACAAATTCATTCCCATTTTCATCTGTTGTGCAAATCAAAGAAAAAAATAAAAGGAAAATACCTGTCTACTACAAAGATCTATACAAAGGAGAATATTATCATATTAATTGCGCATTGTCTTTTAAAAATGATTAACCAATGGTTACTTTTAATAAATAATATATAATTAATAAATAATGTAAATAGTTTCAAAAATAAATTTTTTATTTAATAACTAATTCTATCTTGATAGAGAAGAAATAATTAACTAGAAATATTTTCTGTATCATTTCTCCTTTACCAATATATGTGGGAAGCCAGGGCTTGTACTGTGAGAATTGCAGGCCATGGTGTCCAGGAAAAGCTCATCAAAGTAAAGGTCTGAACAATTTATCTTTACTCTTCTGAGGATAGACATTGTATATTCCATTTCCTCTATCCTCAAACTTAGCTATAATTTGAAGGGTAAATGAATATTAGGTACTATACATTCATGTTTGTGCCTGAAAACACACCATTTGCCTTTTAAGCTTTGCCCCAGGGTAGATGTGAAAACTCATTCAAAAGAAATTGGCAGTAACAACTGTACTGGAGAGAACTGTTTCTGAGTGTTTTCCCACCTCCCATCATCCCTGGCAGGCAACAGCTGCCAAGGTAGCAGTGTAGACATGGAACACCGAATATAAAGGAAACTTCAGCATCATTTCAAGTTATCCAGCCCTGAAAAGGGGTAGTACTGATAAGCTTTGAGATCATCTCTTCTTTCAAAGTCAAAGAGAAGAAATGCTGTCCATCAGCATTCAGGGGACTAATCTGGGCTATGTCTGCTTATTTGGTGTTTAGAAATATTTATATAACTTTCTCAAGTTCTTCATGAGAGGCCCAAAATTTAGAAGCAGTAGAGTATAGTGCTTAAGAGCTTGGGCCCCAGAGCCAGCTGGATGAGTTCTTGATTCTACCGTTTATAAAAGTGAGTGACTTTGGGCAAATGACTTAACTTCTCTGTGTCTCACTTTCCTTATCTGTAAAATGGATATAAGGTTGTTTGGAGGACTAAATAAGATTTTCCATGTAAAATGCTTAGAATAATGCCTGAGACTTAGCAAGTGATTGATAATAATACTTATTAACATCATCTATCATTATCATCATCATCATGCTATCTAGTATAGCATGCAGCAGGACTATTGTACCTTTTAATTTTTTAAATTTACTCAACATTTCTCTGTCACTGTCAAATTCATACCATGAAAAATAATGCCCTTTTTATTAGAAGCATGCACCTGTCTGATTGACTGACTGACCCACCAGACTCATTTCAAAACAGTTCAGTTGAATAATCCTAGATAATAAGAGCCAGTCATTTACCATGTGAATTTATTGAACTTCATGTTCCTTCTCTCTCTTTCTCTCCTAATCCCTGGAGTTTGTGAATATGTTACCACATATGGCAAAAGGGACTTTGTTGCAGATACAATTATGGGCAAAGACCTTGAGATGATGAAACTGTCCTGGATTATCTGAGTGAGTCCAATCTAATCACATGCATCCTTAGAATTGGGAGAACATTCCTGAGCTGTGGTTAGAGATGTGACTGAGGAAGAATGGGGAGAGAGAAGCAATATTGCTGGCTTTGAAGATGGGAGAAAGGGGCCCCGAGCCGAGGAATACAGGTGGCCTCTAGAAGCTGAAGAAGGCACAGAAATGGAATCTCCCCTAGAGTCTCCAGAAGGGAACACAACCCTTGATTTTAGCCTGGTGAGACCCACGTGCAACTTCTGACCTGCAGAAATTTGCAGTGGCAAAGACAGGCTATTTGGGCAAAAACTGCCCTCAACCTCTCTCAACTCCTGATCTTCCTATATCTATCCTGGATGATAGATCCAACATCTACCTCAAAATCCTCTGCATCAAAAGGAAGTAGAATGGATTTATATTCTTTTTTATTTTAGTTTATTTTTTTGAGGAAGATTAGCCCTGAGGTAGCATCTGCTGCCAATCTCCTCTTTTTGCTGGGGAAGACTGGCCCTGAGCTAACATCCATGCCCATCTTCCTCTAGTTTATATGTGGGATGCCTGCCACAGCATGGCTTGCCAAGCAGTGCCATGTTCGCACCCCAGATCCGAACCAGCAAACCCTGGGCTGCTGAAGCGAAATGTGCAAATTTCACTGCTGCACCATCAGGCCGCCCCTGGATTTAGATTCTTAAAGAAAGAGGCAAGATGGTCTTCCACCTTCTCCTTCCTTCACTTATCCATCTTTAGTCCTGTAATTCCCAATCCATTACTGGACCACAGCCAATATCCAACTATGGGCATTTTCATGCCTAATTTTTCCTTTGGAGACAGTTTCCACCTAGATCTCAAAAGGTCAGCTTGACTAGAATTTCCCTCTTTGCTTTGACTTTAGTAAATGCCCCCAATAATATATTGGGAACTTGTCTGTTCCAACTTTGCTCTTCCTCTGGTAGGATTTTCAGCTTAACTAAAAGGAAAGAGACACCCAAGGAGCAGAATAGTTATGTTTTTCAAGTCACATTTCTTGCTGCACGCGGTCAAAAGGCCTGTGCAGCATCTTTCAAACATTTTAGTAAAGAGAGCTACTCCCTCTCTTTACTAAACTCAGTTGGAGAGATTATGGAATGAGGAAATTCTCTTCTTCAATAGCTGCCTGGAAGCCAATACAAATTTCTTCCCCACCAGCAGGGCTAGCTGCAAAATTAACTCCTGGAAAGACACCACTGAACTAAGCATATCTCAGGGAGACTTTTGAACTGCAAGCATAGCTTCTACCATCCTGCCATCTCCAACTCCCTCCCTGCTAACCCTCATCTTCCCTTCACTAATCCTCTCATTCTCCCTTTATTTCCTCTTCTCTCTCACCCCTCTTTCTCTTCCTTTCTTCTATCCTATGAGATGAAAGCAGCTTGTTTTTGTCTAGGTGAAAGCTTATAATCGCCATCTACTGGTTATAGGATTTAAGTGCAGGTCGTGCTTGTGTATTCATGAGTATTTGCATGCTTGACTATTGTACATCTCTATGAGGTGATTACTTTCTTCTTTGTTGCACACTTCAAATTTTCATGAAAAAAAGTAAACTGCTGTTTATCAAGTCTGCTTTTTCATGGAATGTGCTTCTAAGAGATTTTAAAGCTATAATTACTAAATTATAATTTACTAAGCCCCTTTTTATAATTTACTAAGTGCCTGGCCTACAGGAGGACTTTAGTGAGTATATTTTCAACAAATATTTGTTGACTTGGTCCCTTGACACAGAAACAAAGCCTCTCTTTCTCTGTGTGTGTCAATGTCAGCTGGCTGTTGCAACAGCCGCCTAAGTGGATTCCTTGTCTTTATTCCCTTCTCCTCTAATCCATCCTCCATTTGTTGCTAGGTTAATTTTCCTGAAGTTGAGCTTTGTATTCACGCCAAAAACATTTTTATGTCTCCTAGTCTCCAGTGACTTCCCATTTCCCACAGAATGAGGTTCAAAGTCATTAGCCTGACATTCAAAGCTACCATTTCCCAAATCTGACCTCATCCTAATTTGCTGAGTTCATCTCCTCCAGACCCCTTCAAAACAGAAATGAGTTACCTGTCATTCACAAAACATACTGTGCATTTCACCGTCTGTACTTTCTATTAGAATCTGATTTCCCTTCCTGATCTGCGTTTCGCAATCCTTCCCTACTCTCTTCGAGTTCCCTCTTGTAAATGGCTGTCTCTCTTAAACCTTCTCTGATTATCAATGGTAGATATGTTCCCACCCCAGAAGTGCCCTCTCTTGCTTCTGAACTCCCAGATCACTTTATCTTAATGTTTCTTGTCACTTTGCAATTACTACTTTTTTCTAATTATTGGTGTACATGTTGTATTCCTTTTACTGGATTGTCAGCTTCATAATCATGATAGAAAATAGTAATACTTATTGAATTCTTATATGTCAGGATTACTGAGAGGTACTATAGGACCTGTTATGTAGAAAAGGCTAAGTGTTGGCTATCACTAATGTTATTATTCTTGTTGCTCATTTTTAAACAAATACTCCCAAATTTATCCACTGTTCTTTCAAAAATATTCACATTCAGAAGTCATAAACAATCCAGTTATGCTTTCATCATTCAAAACTTTGTTTCTTTTCTTTTATAGAATTGTCTTCTTTTGGAAATTCTTCCAGGTAGGCAACAGTCAGAAAGCCACTCTGCTTGTCTGAGCCAATCTGCTTGTTTGAATCCTGGCTTTGCCACTTCACAGCTGTGTGACCTTGGGCCCGTTAACTTCTCTGTGCTTCAGATTTCTCATCTATAAAATGAGGATAATAATAGTGTCTACTTCATAGATTCATTATGATTATATAAGTTGAGAATAAGTGCTTATAAAAATGTTTGTGACATAGTAAATACTATGTAAGTGTTAACTATTGTTATTATTTTTGGAGCAATAGTATGAAACAGACATTTTGACATACATTGTCTCATTTAATCCTCAAAACAACACTGTGAGGTAATACTTATTTTTTCTGTTTTGCAGACAGGGAGGCCTAAACTCAAGAAAGTTAAATATTCTTCTAAGGCCTCACAGCTAGTAAGAGCAGGAGCAGGATTCAAACCCAGGTGTGTTTGCTGCACTCTAGAAAGCTAAGGAGGGATCAATGTTCTGAAGAGTTAAGAATATTTGCAAATGTAGACAAAGAAGGCAACTGTACAGAAGGTATGATTTGAAGGAGGCCCTGCCACAAAACCCCTCCACTTAAGTCTGTACTGCGTGGTCTTTAATACCACTGCTACTACTTCGTTCTACGGGTTAAGAATTGCCCTCTTCACACTCTTGGGAGGAATAGCACCTCAGCATGAATGAGTTTATCATATTCATTAATACTGATAGGATCGCTTGAAAGCAGAAATTCCCAAAGGGGAACCATTTCCTTTAGGCCAACTCGGATACAGTGCGCCCCACTCAGAGAACCTGATTGAACCTGGACTCTCCACCTCGATTTGGAAGCAGCAAGTTTGGGGTAACTGAGACAGGCCCCGGGTGCAAATACCAGCTTTGCCACTTCCTAGATGTATGACCTTGGGCAAACCACTGAGCCTGTTTCCTTATCTGTGAAATGGGGATAACTATTTCTACTTTAGGAAGTTGTAATGATTAAATGATTTGATGCCCATAAGGGCATGGTGCAGTTTTTGGCACATGGTAAGTGCTTAAACATCATTAACTGTTTTATTTTAGCTTCTGTTGGCTCCAGTGCAGGGCAAGCTCTAGCCTCCTGCCCCAACAAAAGGAGTTTATCAGCCACTCAAGTCTGGTAAGAAAAAAATACTACTACTAATAATAGTCATAAGCATAACTCTAACATTTGTATGCTTCTAAGCTTTCAATAAAGTGTTCACATAAATAATTTTGGGTCCTACGCAATTGAACTAGACAGATCATTATCCTCACTTTACTTATGAAGAAACTGAGGCCCTTTGCAAAAAGTTTAGTGACTTATCCAAGGTCACATGTTCAGCGAGCAACAGAGCAGAGAAGACCAAGGTCTCCTGGGTGGTGCTTTTTCCTCTCAACCAAATTAGCTCTAAGGGACCTGGACAGAACCTCAAAGTTATTTACTTCCGCTGCTTGCTGTCTTAGCCTCTGATGTACTTTTTCGCCCTCTACCAGTGGCCCTTCCCTTTTGTTTTCTTAACAAAATCATCTTGTCTTTTCTATTTTAAGGAAAGATATGAGTGACCTAATTTTGCCAGTAACTTTCTTTTTTTTATGTTCAACATAATGTACAACCAAAAATATAGTTTAACTCATTGTTATCCATTTCTTGATCAGTTTCAAGTCCTTGAGCGAGAGCATGCACACCATGCATACAAAAGTATCTCTCAGCAGTGAGGACATAGGAAGACTATCCAGGAAGAAAATGGCCTGTGACTTTCGGTACTTTTTGAGTAGCAGAAAATGACTAAGAAATAAAGGTTTTCCTTGTCTGCTTGGTGCTTTTCTTTTTCTATTTCACCTGTTTTCATTTTCTTTCTTTTGTGCTTTTTACTCTCCAAATACCAGGGGAGGAAGAAAATCAGCCCAAACCTTGAGTTTCCTGACTTTTGTCATTTAAAGCACAATCTTAAATTTCTCAAACATTATCTAGACTTTATACAGGGTGTTCAATTGTCCTATTAATAGCATCTGGGCCTTGTTACATGGTTTTCCTTTGTGGCACATGGAATCATGTTGCAATGAGACACAGGTCACAGCACAATTTTTTTCTTCCCTTCTTTTTTAACATTTTTTTTTGGAGGTAAGGCCAAGGGGTGGTAATATGTAATTCACACAGGAAATTGCCAGCCAAAGAGAGAATTTTCAAGTGATCAATTATCCAGAGGGAAGAGGTAAAGAGGATATGCTATACTAATATCATTTTCTTTCCCCAACTAGTAGCACATCAATGGAATTAAAGCAAGCAGATGTTGGCTTTCACAAGTCCACGCTAGATGGGCTTCATGACTGTCTTTCTACTTTGCTATGTCTTACTTTAATATACTACCCAACATTAGTCAAACATTTGGAAGCATCCTATAGCAGTGCTGTATAATCCAGCTCTGTGATTTACTGCCTGATTCTTTCAACTCCTGTTTGCCTCTTGTTTGGCTTTCATGTAGGGTAGCAGAGGTCAATCACCCTAGAGGCTGCAAGTAGTCCCTCCAGTTCCCATTTGTTGCTGTCAGTCCACTCTGCTGCCTGTCCCCACAGACCTGCAAGATGTGTTCCTGCTCACTGACACTGAGATGATAATTGATTTGCAGCAACCCATTCTTCAGTTCCATTTAGTAGGTCATCTACCAGCTTTGATACTCACTGTCAAAGGTAATTCAATTAACACACCATAAGTGTGACAAACTCTCCAATGTTCAATATAGTTACCAGCTGTCTTGAAATTTCTGGACTATCCAGTCCTTGGCTATCCAGGGAGGTTCAAGAATAATGGAAGAACTCTTCCAAGTTGTTTCTTTTTCTCCTTCTCTCTCTTTCTCTCAATTTCTTTTTTTCACCAGCCTGATAGAAAATAGCTCAATTTGTGCATCCGAGAGCCATACATTAATATGATCAAAGGGAGAAAAGATTGAGTTCCAATTTAAAGCAAAGGCAAACTCTGAAAACAATTTAATGAACACCACATTATTACCAAATCGTGGACTAAACAGTATGTATTTGAACATTGGTGGATATATTTCATGCTTTCTACTTGCTGCCAAAAGCATTTCATGAATCTGTAGCTTTTCCTGATTCCCAAGGCTCTCTACAAAGAACTAAGGTGATATAGATTTGTAATGTGTCCAATTGGATTTTCAAATAATATTGTATTTGGAAAACACTCCCAAGTTAAATATATATCCTGTCTATCCAAGTCTGATATTCTCAATGCTCCCTTATTGGACGTTGTTCAAACAACAGTCTGTGCATTCTACGTGAGGGTGAATGTAATAATGTCTCTTAAAAGCAAAAAGAAAGATTAAACAAATAAGTTGTGACTTACTGAGTTCCCTTGAAGCAGACAAACCATATTTTGACAGTTCATGTCTGGCAACATCTGGCATCACACTTATGCTAGAGAGTAGTAAGATGCATTGTGAATTAGTTTAAGGAGAAGACTGTATTTGCCTCGTTTGCTTGAGACATCTGAATTATTTTTTCAAAAAAATACAAGTTTAAAGAACAGATACCAAGAGTACTTTCACCTCAGTTTTAGGATTCACTCTCCATAGGTTGCAAGTCAAAAGAAATTTTTTTAAGATTAGATGCCATAACACCCACTTTTAAATGATAGAATTAGAAGCAGAAGCCACAGGTTATTGTCCCAGTCCTGTCAGTTTCCAGCTGTATGGCCCTGGGGCAAGGAAACGTGAGCTGTTGCTACAGCCAACTGCTTCAGTTGAAGAAAGAAGAATGACTTTTTTTTCTTTCAGATAAAAAAACGTGTTTTTAAAATTTATTTCTCTCTCTTTTGTTTTCCTATGAAACCAATTGAGAGTAAGTTGCAAAAATCATGACTCTTTGTCTCTAAATATTTCAGTGTGTATTTCCCAAGAACAAATACAGTATCTTATATAATAGTAGTACAATTATTAAATTCAGGACATTTAACACTGTAATTCTAGTATCCGATGTATACTCCATATTCAAATGTTGCTAATTGTAGGAAGGATGACTTTTAAAATGACCTAAATAGAAGGAAGGAGTACCATAATTAGGTCAGAGGAGGAGGTAAGGATTAGTGTGAATCTGAGTGGCTTCAGTTTGTCTCAATTTGCGCTCATTTGAAATGTTCCCCATAGTATGATGCTCTGGACAGCTGTTCCCCTTTCCCTTTTCCTTTCTTCCTTCCCTTTCCCCATAAGTTTGAGTGAGATTCTGTAGCAAGGGGAGGGGTAACTCCTGATGATGTAAAGGTATCAGATAAAACCATTATTGCTCAAACCTTAATTTTATATATTTTTCTTTTAAAAATTTTTTATGTTATCAATTGTAGTTATAATCACACAGCATTAAATTTACCATCTTGTGGTTAGCACTATGGACTTTGAAAAACAATTTTAAAGTTTAGCATATTGGTATTAAGAATTAACTGAAACAGAGTAAGAGCATATGAAAAAAATGAAGAACGTAGATTCCTTCTGGGATCAACAAGAAAGACTGAATGCTTCAACTCCAAAGTATACCACTGCCTTTTCAATCACTTCCACATTTTTTATCCAATGTTTAGGAGATGCACAATCTAAATCCTGATGTTAACTAGAGTAGGAGCTCAAACAATGCTGGCAGATGCCTGATGTGTTTGCACAATGCACCGATGTGCCAAAGGGTGCTGATGTTTATTACTGCCTCAGACATCCTATAAACGTAACTGACTAAAATGGAAAATGAGTGGGAGGAATATCTGGGCATTACCCATGCCTCCTAAAATCTCCAAAGTTTCCAAAGGTCCTGTCTGGATCCTACCCCAAAGACTAGTATAGATGGGATTGTGGTGGGGGGACTGCCAATCAGACATACATCTTTAGGGCCTAGTCACGTTGGGAGGGTCTCTGAAACATCTCTGGGAATGCCTGTAAGCCAAAGAGGAGAAATAAAATCATAGCCTGGATGCATGTGTCCTTACGGAGATTGTCATCTCCAGTACCTTCTGCAGTACAGTGGTTAAACATGTGGATTGTGAAGTCAAGATTGCCTGGGTACAAATCCCAGCTCCACACTTTACTAGCTATTTATCATTGAGCAAATTACTTAATATCTCTGTGCACCAGTTTCCTTGTCTCCAAAATGGGAATAATAGCAAATTCTTATCTCATAGGGTCATTATGAGAATTAAATAAGCTAACATTTGTAAAATGATCAGTGCCTGGTATTGAAAGAACTATGCATGTGCTTCTTAATCAAATAACTGATATTATTGGAATCAAATGCTTTAAAGCCAATATTGATGTCACAGTTGTTAGAAACATAATGAAAATATACTGGAGGATGCCAAATAAAAGCAAGAGTATGAGGCATGTAAAGAAGTCAGTAAAACGTGACATCTGTTTTGCGTGTTAGCTCCTTCACTAGTCAATCATGTGGGCCCTGCCTCATTCTCAGGCTTTCCTATGCCTCTGACTGGATGACAATCAAAACAAAACCAGGATAAGGTGATCAAGACACAAAGCTGAAAAGGAGAGACAAGGATGGAAAGAGTAGATGAACAGAAAATTCATCAGCCAAGGAGGGTCTGGAGTAGACGCCATCAGGCAGTTCAAGAAGCTTGGTCTTAGAGTACCAGGCAGACTTCTCAATCATTTCCTACTTCTCCCCTTGAAGGGCCAGCCATCCTCAAATACATTCTGTCCTTTTGCTTTTGCCCCTCTTGCTACCTGAAGTACCCTCCCTTTCCTCCAGCACCCATCCTCCAAGGTCCATTTTCTTCACATAGCCCTCTCAGCTTCTCAGATTTCTCAAAGCCACAACTGCAATATAATGAAGTGGTAAAAACACTGAAGTGAGACACAGAGTTTACATCTTTGCCTCTGCCATTTTATAGTTGCCTGATCTTGGGAGAGTTATCTAATCTCTCTGAAGTTCAGTTTTTTCAGTTAAATAGGAATAAACACCTAATTGATCAGGCTTTTATGGGGATTAAAAGAGACAATATATACACAATATTTAGTATAATTATACAATAAATGGTAGCTCTACATTTTTATTACAATTTATCCCTTCTCTGAAATCATGTTATTTATACCTTAGGGCTGAACATTTTATACTTTGTATTGTAATTGTTTGTGAAATCACTTATTTCCCTTACTATAAGCCCCTGACGACAACGATCACTTATGTATGTATGAGTCAAAATTTTCTATTTGCAATTCATAGAAATCCAACTAAAACTGGTTTTAGCAATAAAGGGAATTTATTCATAATTGAAAACTCTAGGAAGAATCAAGGGCTCAAAAATGTCACAAGGAGTTGGCGTCTATTTTTCTTTTTATGTTTGTTTCTGGGTGGCAGGGAGGGCCTTTGCCAGCTCTATTTCTACATCTAACCAGCTGCAATTCCAGTGGAAAGAAATGGTCTCTTTTCACTATTCTGAAGTTAAGTCTTAGATCAACTTACCCATTCCTAAACCAAATATCTATGGTTTAGGGGGCAGTGATTCTAGAAGGCCAGATCTGGGTCATGCGACAACCCTATTTGCTGCAGAGTGATGTCAGCCCTACTGGACTCACACAGACTGAGAATGAGCAAAGGAAATTTCCCCAGAGGAAATCAATATGTGTGACTATAAAAAGAAGGAATGGATGATGAGAAAGAAAAAATGATGCTGACATTTTGTAAGCCATACCCTCCCTTATAAATGTGGAAAACATCATAGCCAATATCCTTAGTCTCCTGCAATCAGTCTCATCCTAAATTGCCTTCAAGTCCACATACACACGGAAGACAACATCCTCCATAACCATGGAGGGAAATGTCTTAAAGCAACGATCTGGAATATCACATCACATTCAGTTCCTCCAACTTCCACTTCTGGCTAAAATGAAATAACAGGAACCAGATTTACCCTCCTGCCTGAAACAACCAAGAAAGACAGACAAACTATAAAAAATAACAGTTTTTGAGATACTGGATCTCAGGCAGCAAAAGACAGCGATCTTTGAGAGATGAGAAACAAACAAGATGAGCCCTAGGATTGTCCCAGGTTACTGTCTTGAATTTCCAGGCAGCAGAACAAGGAGAGGGGACCCAGGCAGAGCAAACGCCCTGTTTTAAGGAAATGGAGCTGAAAGTCCAGGGATACCAAGTTGGGTAGAGTTCACAAAACAAAATACCAGAGAAGAGAGAGCTACAGAGAAAGAACCCTGGAGAGATGCGAAAGGTATTTAGCAGAGTACTCATCAGTGAATGCATGTAAGGAATCTACTGGAGAAATAACTACCTGATAGGATTACAAAGAATAGTGCTCACACAGGGCTAAAATTGGTACCTACTATCACCAGATTAGAAAACGTCATTATTTACAGGCAAACAGATATTCAGAAAGAACTTGCCTCAGTGGTGGGGAATAATGGGTCTTGAGTCTAGACTCCAGACTAAATGTTTTTCTCATCCTACCTAACAAATCTTACAATGAAGACCTGGAATTATCAACCTCTTTCCAAGTAACTTAACTGTAGCACAGAATAAAGCTCAAGAATGTTTATAGGAATACATAAAAGTATCCAGCATCCAAAAAGGTAAAATTCACATTTGACATCCAATCAGAAACTACCAAGCATAGAAATAAGCAAGGAAATCCACGTCATAATGAGAAACATTAATCAATCAAAAATATTCAGAACTGACACAGATGTTAGAATTAGAAGACGAGAATGTTGAATCAGTTATTGTAACTATATTCCATATGTTTAAAAAGCTGAGTAGAGACATGAAAGATATAAAACAGACCCAAGTCAAACTTCTAAAGATGAAAATTACAATGCTTGAGATTTAAAATTCACTGGCTGTGATTAACAGCAAATTACAAAATTAAACATCTCAGAAGAAAAAGTTAGTGAACTTGAAGACACAGCAATAAAAACTATTCAAAATGAAACACAGACAGAAATGAGAATTTAAAAGAGTGAAATGAGCATCAGTATGCTCTGGAACAACTTCATGAGACCTAATATACGTGTAGTCGAAGTACCCAAAAGAGAAGAGTCAGAAAAATATTGGAGGAAATAATGGCTGAACTAACTTTTTTTCCCAGTAATTTTATTGACATCATAATGGTTTATAAAAGTTTCTAACTTTGATGAAAACTATAAACCCACAGATCCAAGAAGTTCAATGAACACTAAGCACAAGAAGTATGAAAAAAACTAAAACTACACCAAAGCCTATCTTAATCAAATTGCTAAAAAACAAAACAATGATAAAGAAAAAAATCTTAAAATTAGCCAGAGAAAAAAGACATTACATACAGAGGAACAAAGATAAGGATGGCAGCACTTTTCTCATCAGGAACAATGCAAGCAGGAAGACAGTAGAGTAGCATTTTTAAAGCGCAAAAACCAAAAAAACTGCCAAGGTATAATACTATGCTATCATTAATCAAATGAAAACTGGAGTTGTTAATATCATACAAGCTTTGTTGAGAGGGGAAACAGAAAAACTTCTGTTTTCACAATGTTTGCTTGTGCATGTCAATAAGAAAAATGGTCATTTTGATTACATGGAGAAGTAGAAGCTAATACAATTTTAATAACTGGCTCTCTGAAAACAAATAAAATGAATAAGTCCTGATTTGTCTTGGTGTATGTGTTCCTATTATGGCCAGTTTCAAGCTACATAAAGTCAACCAGCTCACAAATTTTCTGAAAACTTAACAACAGGCTCTCCTGAGGCAGTCCCAGCCAGCTTCAGCACACCACTGATTCTACGATACCAGCATGTGTACATATAGTTATCTTATTCCTGCCAAGTGGCTCTATTTTGAAGAAAAGATATTTAGAACTGTTGTTCGGAACTTAAATTGAAAAATTAAAGGGCACACATATGATCTAGGGGCTATAAATGGATATCCTCTAACTTCGAAATAAGATTTGTAACAGCATTCCACACTCCCTTCTTCCTTATTGAATAATTTAGCTTTTCTTTGGCCTTAATAAATCTAGGCACCTGCTAACCTGAATCAATAGAAATCTGGTAGGACATTAACATTTCACCATGGAAATTGAGTATGGCTGCAGAAGGTGAGAGGACAGGCCTTTTGGGATGTTCAAAGTGATTCTATTTGTTGAATTCTTGAAATAAAAGTTAATGTAACTGTCATGGATTTTATCAACTTCCAGGTCATATCAATTTGTCTCAGTCTTTTTTAACAGATTGGAACTAATGCATAACATTGTTGGAGGGCAAATTAAGGTTTCTCATGATGATTTTTAAGGGAAATATTGATAGATTGTGACTTTTCAATCAATTCATTATTTATTTATTTTTATTTTTTAGTGTGTGTGGCAGGAAAGGAGAGTGAGGATGCTGCTGGATTTGAATTTTGCTCTTTTCAAATCGTTGGTACAAAGGTGCTAGATGCTTTCACACATGCAATGTCATGTATGAAATGCGGTAGTAACAATAAATAGATATGGTGAGATTTCAGGCACCATAACTTAAGTCAGGGAGATAATTTCTCATAAGTATGACTTTTAAGTGACCACACATAATCCTGCATTTGCAGCCAATTCCTTTGCCTTATGTGGCATAAGGGCAGCCTTAACTTTAGCAGTCAACACACCACCCTCCCCTCAACCTAATATGACCAGAAACAAAAACTATCACGTCTCATCTGTAAACTAGATAAGGGAGGGGAGATAAGTCCTGATCTGAGTATTTAGTATGCAAGTTTTCTATTTAGTGTGTTATGGAGTCAAGACCAGTATGTACTAGCTGTGTAAGGTCTAAAAGTACAGACTGTTAGAAATATGCCACCTTCACTCCTAAGAATGATCCTCGAGTTCCTAACTCACATAGACTGTGCTGTATACAGCCTTGAGGGTGGATCTTAATTGATCACATTAATTCCATGGCCTCTAAAAAGATGCAGCCCTGCTGTTTAATGGTGCTTGACATCTCAGCCTCTGTGATTACAGTTCAGGACATGAAGAGTAGGGCTTGGGAGCTAGGGGTGGTGGGGGAGGCAGGGAGACAGGGACAGAAAGAGGTAGAGAATGTGAAATGGTGGCAAAAGCCTAGGACCCAGATCGGTAATCCTGGGATTTCCTCTTAGCTCTGCCACTAATTTCTGGTGACCTTGGACAAGTCTTTTTTCCTCTGGCTTCCATTTATATCATCTGAACAATGAAGGTGTTGGACTAATGCTTTCTAGCCCCAAGATTCAATGATTTTAGGGACTCCTTTCACCCCTCTGACAAGGACCCCGACTCTATTTACCTTAAGGAAATTGATAAGAATTCATAACCTCTCATAGCTATATGGTTTAGTTCAGCTTACAAAGTCCTCTCCACATATATAATGTGTCTTGATCCTAGCAATAGCCTTCTGAGATAGGTAGAGTGGGTATGTTCATCCTCAGTTAACAGATGTAGTAACTGAGGCTCAGAGTTAGCTAACACTTATTGATCACATCCTCTTTGTCAATGTGTTGAGCATGTTACAAGGATCATCTCCCTTCGTTCTCTCAATGACCCTTTGAAGACTTTTATGGTAGGTAATCCAATTATTCACATTTTCCCGATGAAGACACTGAGGCACAAAAAGCTTCAATGACTTGCCCATGGTCGCCTAGGTAGCAAGTACTAGTCTGGTTTCAGAGTCTTGCACTGAACAATTACGTCATATATTGCCTCTCTCATAAGAGCACATATGGAGCCTTGCCTTTGGGAATAGGAAATAAGGATAGGAGAAGAAACACACAGAATTAGGGAAGGGGTGGGTGGGTTATAAAACTGCTTCCCGCAGGCAAAATTGCGAACAGAGTTTGTCTTTGTTGCTTCCTGACGTCTCCCTTCCCGATAGGCCCCTAGCAACAATCAAGATTTATTTCCATAGGTCCTACTCTCTAAAGCTCAAGGAGAAGGTAAAGCAGTTTCTACAACAGGGGTTCTCAATCCTCATCGGCTAGGGCTAGGTGCGAATCTTTAAACGGCCTCATCTCAGAGAACTGGCTTCAATTGGTGAAATTTAAATTCAAGGTGTAAGCTTTCCAGGTGATTCTAATGTGCAGTCAGAACAACTGTTGTTCTCAGCCTTGGCTGCACAGTGAAATCACCCAGAAGGTTTTTAAAAGTTACAAAAGTGCCCAACCTCCAGAAATTCTGAGGTAATTGATCTGGTGTGTGACCTTGGGATTTTTATAAGCTTCCAAGTGATATTAATGTAGAGCCAGAGTCAAAAATCATGGACCTAGAGTCAGAAGGCCTGAGATCTACTATAGACTCCATCACTTACTAGCTTGGACTAGTAACAATTTGACATAGTTTCTTCATCTTAAAAATAGCAAAAATTATAATACTCGCTTCATGGGTTTATTCTGAGAATTAAATGAGATAAGCCTTGTAATGGGCCAATATCTGGCATATAGTAAGTGCTGTAAAACAGCTATAATGACAATCTACTATGCAGGATAAAAAGTACATAATAAACTAAATCCTACTATGGCAATGATTCTCAAACTTTAGCATGCATCAGAATCACCCGTTCTTTAGGTCTGGAGAGGGGCAGTAATTTGCATATGTAACAAGTTCCTAGCAGATGCTGATGCTGCTGGTTTGAGCATTACACTTTGAGAATCACTGTTTGAGCTTTAGCAGTTTAAGCTTCCCCTCCAAGAGTACTGGTGCTTTAATACACTCCAAGGATATTATTATGGTGGAATTTAAGATACTTTAGTTGACAGATAGTGGGAGATATTCTGGGGCAAGAGACACTCTTGTAGGAAGCTGCCTATTGCACTTAATTTTAAGGTGAGTCCTTGTCAGTTTCCCTGTGCTGTTTTCCAAAGCAGTGGACAGATCAGAGGCTGCTCTGAATGGGATTTTTGTAACAGAGTAGAGACAGATTTGGACTTTTTTTCTTTCCAGTACTATTTTATGAGACCTGCCTTTTTGACTCCTTCACATTCTCCTCCAATTTGGAAAAGATGCCATTAAAGTGGCACATATTTATAGAAGTATTAAATTAGTGTCTAAAGGTATGTTAAGGCTTGTAAAACACATCAAGATGGTTGGGATCTGATAATTTCCCACTGAAAAGTGTCAGAACAATGAAGATGTTTTCCAGTGTGACTGGGAAGGTTATGTCAAATAGACCGAGGCTGGCAAATTCGTGCCCCAGTCCTCACAGCTTCTAAGGTCATCATTTCTAAGAGAGATGACAGACTCTGAGCCCAATGGGGAGGCTGGCAAAGCTTGTCTGCAGCATACGCTTCCCACCTCTCGTTTTAGCAATTGCGTCAGGCACTCCCCTCACATTGCCCAGCCCTGGCTTCCCAATTCTCCAACACTCTATTTCTGGGCAGCAGACATTATCCATGTTAACCTTCACCCAAGTCAAAATCTATTTTGACTTAAATTTGTATTTCTCTAACATCTGGCTAGGGCTAGGCAGTTGACTTGCTGAATTTAGATACAGAAATTCACACTGAATGCGATACTGGTTAATGGGATACTTATTTCAAGGAATTTGCCTGAAAAGCAGCAGCTCAAAGATATGCCTCAAAGAGTGGAAAGCCAGGCATTGTGGCTGATAGTAGAGTTTTGTTTGTCTGATTTTTGTTTGTAATATGTGTGTGACATGGTGGGACTAGGGGACTTTGAACAATTTCTCACATCATACCCTCTCCATCTGTGGGAGCAGGTAAGATAATTTACTTGGTAGGTGGTATTTGAGCAATAGGTGACAATATTCTCTATAGCAGAGAAAGTGAGGAGCTCCTAGAAGCTTAGCACCACAGGTGGTTGGGTTTGACCTTGGAGAGATCACTCAATATCTTCATCTATAAACGAGGTTATGACTATCCTGCCTTGCCTCCCTCTTTAGGGTTGTGGAAATGAATCTTCATGGCTCATGTGAAAGCACCCTGTAAATTAGTAGGTGTTAGAGAAATTCAAGTTTTTGAATAACTGAATAATGATTATGATGGTAAAAATAATAATAAATCTTTGCTATATGAGTTTCTACAAATAACATAACTTATTTGGAGGAGACAGAAAAATAGGTTTAAATTAGTAAGTTTTTCAACTCCAGAAAAGTTATACTGAGTTATTAAAAAGAGCTCTTTTTATGCAAATTAATTTTAATATTATCATTCCTCCTATCTTAGAGCCAAGAAAGCCCACTGATTTGATGTGGAGACAGCATATTTATGAAGGATGTCATTCTCTGGGTCTCAATGTCCCCATATAGTCCATTAAGGGTAGGAGGCCTGCACATTCATAGATAGCAAGGTTTTCTGGGTATTCATAGGGAGGAAAGAAGCCAGAGGTAAAGCTGGCTGCCACCACAGACTCCTTTCCTGTACAGAAGGGGAAGCCCATGGGCCAGAGAAAAAACAGTGACCCTTTGTTGGGGTCTGTACTCTGGAGGCCACTTGGAGAACCTTGAGTGGCTGCTGCTGGCCCCTCCCAGTGAGCTGCTTTCAGTGGAAGATTTACAAGTTCTAAAGACACTCCAAGATGGCTTGTCTACACTGGCTCATCATTCAAGGCAGTAAGCGAGAAATGATCACTCAATCAATAGCAAATATTCCAAGGACTTGAAATGATCCAGGATCACTTCTCTATGAATCATCCCACTGGGGAAGAGAAACAGCTAACTTACGCAAGAGTCTTCCTGTATTTGCCCTGTATCTGCAGAACTCAGCTTCCACCTCCCATACTGAATTAAATGAGCAGAGACTCTTCATGCAGAGAAGGCTTAAGACAATGAAACTCTGTTTAACCCGAAAGGCCCTAACAGCCTGCCATCCTCAGAAAAGCAATGACTCCTAGCTAGTCAGACTCTGCTTCCATGGTAATCCAGCACAGCTTGCTCCAGGAGAAAAAGAAAAGGGCTGCAAAGAAGAAATGATCATCTCTGCATAATGTGGCATCAAGAGCAGTTCCATTGCTACACTGGGGCTTAATGTAGGGAATAGAGTTGGGCAGGTGGGTAACAGAGAGCCTGTTCTTAAAATGTTTATTTCCACAAAAGCAAGAAGAGGAATACTTCAGACCAGGATAACCTTATAAACAGATGCACTATAATCTCCCATTAAAAAATAACTACCTTCTTGTAAGTCTTGCAATCATGCCTCAAATTCTACTCGCAGTGCTTGTGTTAAGCATTGCTCTCTTCCTATGGCCTTAAAATGGAAAGTAGTGCATCCAATGATTAAGAGCCAATTGGGACTCAGCCATTTACTAACTCCTTATCCGAGGCAAGTTGCTTAATTTCTCTCAAGTTCAGTTTCCTCATCTGTAAAAAACAGGGTAAAGAATAGTACCTTCCTCAGTGGGTTTTTGTCATGATTAAAACAACAACATTGGCTTAGCACAGTGCTCCACACATAACAAATGTTAAAAAAATGATAGCTTTTATTATTACCTAAAATACAAATTCTCTTGCAGATTTCCCCAAGCGTTCATGAGGGAATTTGGCAGATGCCTCTTTTTCAGAGATAGTTTGGCAGAGTGTAAACACCATGGGCTTTGGATTCAAACAGACTTGAGATTAAATCTGGGCTCTCATCCTAGCTGTGACACTCCAACTAAGTCACTTCACTTCTCTGAGCCTCAGGCCCAGCCAAGCGTAAAATAGGGATAACATCTCACTTCATGTGACTTGTGAGAATTACGAGAGATGTTTATGACACACTCAGTACACGGTAGGCGCTCAATCTGTTAATTCCTTTTCAGGAAAGCAATGGGCTCTGACACATGATGAGGAGGGTGCTGAAAGTACGGCAATGGGTGTTAAAAGGAAAGCTGGGACACTGGAGACAAACAGCCTTCTGGGCCTGATCTGGGATTTCAGTACTCTACTATCAAGATAATGGAAAAGGCGTACGGACCCAGTGCCATAAAAATTTTAGTACGCCATAATGAAAAAGGTGACACGGTATAACCATATATGTGCTTAGGGGTCAGTTAATGTACAGGGCAGAGCATTTAAGATAATTCTCACTGTACCCTTCTGAGGGCTTAGTTATTTTAGGTGACTATCCCACTCCATGCATATAACGGGCTTTTCAACTGGCTATGAGACAGTAAGCATGAGAACTTGCCCCAGTAAAGGGCGTACTGGGATGATGACTGGCTGAGCTCATCAGATCCTCTCTTGGATTTGATGGTGAGTGAGGGGGATTAGAGGCATGGAAAATAGAAAGAGACTAGGTATGCCAGTAACAGGTGCTTACTGGAGCAGCAGAAACAGGTCGAGTAAGTTGATAATGGTGATCATTACATCACCACGATACTTTAACATTAGAGGCAGGAGCAAAAGATAGTTTCTGTGGGGAAGTTTTATTAGAGGTATTGATAATCCATCTCTCTTGTAAGACTACTAGAGCTACTATTGTAGCCTGAATATGCAAAGATTCCAGTTATCTATGAGGCCTGGTTATGTGGTTATCAAAATGGTGTCCTGATTTCTATCTTTCTCTACATATCTTTACAATAAATCCTTTTTAGCAGACGAGATCTGAGCTCATCTGGGTTCCTTGCAAATGGAAAGAACTTAAAAAAATATTTTCGTGTGAATTTCAGCCTTGCCACTTACTAATCTTCATCTGTAAAATGGAAGTTGTGAGGATTAAAAGAGTTAATACAAGCAAAACATTTAGAATAGTGCTTGGCATACAGCAAGTGTTCAAAACGTGTTAACTATTATAATTACTTTGGACATGCAAAAGCCTGAGTTTCAGTCTTCTTATCTATAGAATGGGATTATATTTAGTTTATGAGGTTGTTGGATTAAATGAAGTAACACAGATAAAATAGTGCATAGCTATGCACCTGGTCCTTAATATATGTTGGTTATTGCCTTCTTTCCCTCAAAAACAGTATCTTTAAATATTTTGAATCATCAAACATCTATCTGGGCAGTATAATGAAAACAAGTTTTGGCTTTGTGCATAATAAGTGCTGAATAAATATTTAATGTGAAAAGTTTCCACTTCAATGAGTGTTGCCATTTTGAACCTCCTTCTCACTCTCTACCCTCACACTCAGCCCCAGAGGAATTTGGAAGTGGGATGGTGTCGCTATCCTCACCCTAGCTAAGTAATGCCTATTCTTTATGAAGCTTACAATGGTGCAACACGAATGGAAACAGTGAATTTGGCTTTGGATTCAATTTTCTTTCTTCTGTACATAGGCAATTCTACTTGGAGGGTCTCAAAAAAGCATAGTGAGCTGGTTAAGTCTCTATAGATTTTAGGGGGCCAGCCTCGTGGCCAAGTGGTTAAGTTCGCACACTCTGCTTCTCGGCCCAAGGTTCACCAATTCGGATTCTGGGTGCAGACCTATGCACTGCTCATCAAGCCATGCTGTTGCAGCATCCCACACAGAAGAACTAGAATGGTCTACAACTAGGAAATACAACTAAAAAAGCAACTAAATACAACTAAAATAAATGAGGAAGATTGCCAACAGATGTTAGCTCAGGGTCCATCTTCCTCACCAAAAAAAAAAAAAAAACCCTCTAGAGATTTTAGTAATTGGGAATCTCTCTTTTCTTCCCATTACGTGGAAAAGGATCCTCCATCACATCTTTCATTTAATCCCAGAATTGTTGTTAGACTTTATGTTTGACTGAATCAAAGCAGAAATGATCAAAATTACATATAGAGACAGCCCTTGTTAATTATGTTACTTCAACACCCAAATCTCTTTATGGAAGTGACATAAAATCACTGTGCAGTAACGTTTTCCAAAACTTTCATCTTTTTCCTCTCAATGATTTCATGTCATTCTGATAAAGGAAAAGCTCAACATGTCAAGCTCTGGCGTGATTAAGTTTGAGTAATATTTCTAAGAAACAGATACATAGAGTTCATTTTGTGGACCTTTATTTGGAACATGGGACCCAACACTGTTTTAGTGACCAAGCAACATATTAAATGAAGACTTTTTGCCTTCCTTTATTAAATTTGAGAACAAATATAAAACAGAACAGGTAATTTATTTGACTAGGCATAAATTTTCCTTGAATATTCTAATTGGACTTTTCTAACTGAAGGCTGGAAGGCTTTTAGCTGTCTGGCAGACAATACATAAACTACTTATTAAGCACCACAGGCACATTAGTCATTTATTTGTAACAGGGCACTTTGGAGAACTTTGTACCTGCTACTTCAGTAGGGAAGTAGTCTATTTACAGGAATATAGACAGTATCAGCAGTAGGCTGCGTAGATTTTATTTTTGCAATTTCAGTCGAATGATTTTTACCAATACATCTTTTAGCTTGGGAACATTTTCCAGTGTGGAAAATGAAAAGCTTGAGTATGAATACAGCTTAGTTAACTTTGTAACAAATTGGTTCCATTTGTTTCCTTATGGAAAAACAGCTATGATTTCCAAATTGGAAGAAAGTCATATTTTTCTGATAGCTCAGTCTGAGCAAAAAAGAACCACTCCTCACCTAGAAACACTCTGCTGAACACCTGTTTGTCTCGGGATGAACTACCCCCAGGTCAAGAATTGGATTAGTAGCTTTCACTGTCTGTCTCAGCAATAAAATCAGAAAATTATATAGTGGGAATAGAATGTGGATGAGGTATAACAAGACTTGCCTTGTAATTCCAGTTAGAATCCAGGTTCTAGCACAGTGCCATGAGCACTGGATTTGGAGACACAGTTGTTAATAAAATCCAAGCTCTGTTTTTTTAATAGCTGTATGAATCTTTGCAATCTACTTAAACTATCAGCATGGTTTCCCGTTCTCTAAAAACGGGGATATCAGTCATCCACTTGCTCACAGGATTCTTTAGAGGATTAAATAAACCACAATATATCAAAGTGCCCAGAACTGTTCCTAACACATAGTAGATGCTTAACAAATGTGGTGGCTCTGAATTTCTCTGGTCTCCTCTTCCGTAATATGGGTGGTGGGGTGGACTAGATGTTCTCTAGGTCTCCTGAGACAAAAGATTCTAAGACCTATAACATCATAACACTGCATTTAGAATTCTTTTGCGGGAATGGGAGAAAACAGAAAAGAATGGTGGGAATGTACTACAACAACTCATTTCAATTTACACAACCAGTGTACTCTGAAATGATTTGTAGAAAGGGAATCTAAGGCCCAGAATGACATAAGAGAATTATCCAAGCTAAAAGTTAGTATCAGAGCTAGGCCTGGAACCCGACGTCAATCACTGTAGATCAGATCCAGAGCTTTTTCCTCTACAGGCTACACTAGAGCCAATTTAAGACTTTAGCTCGGAGCTGTTATCTACTAACCTCAGTTAATCCATAGGAAATTAGGCTAAGTTTGGCTTTGGCATTCCATCAATCATTTTGTTCTTATCTTCTTTCTAGATAACTAGTACCCTTAGATTCTCTTCAGATAGTCCATCCAGAGGTTCTTTTCCCATAACTTTCTACACTATAAAGCAAACTCATCTCTTATCATATCACCTGTTTACTGTTTCTTCTCTGTAACAATGATTGATAATAAATTAACCAGGTAAAATAATCCAGCCCATAATGCTTACCTAAGATGGTTCAAAGGAAGGTGGAAGATTTTAGGCATCGAGGCATAGGAGCAGGGGTATAATTTTTGCGAGGGGTGCTTTTTAAGACTTCTTTAAAGAATAGCCATGTCGTCTAAAGGATGAAGGTGTAGCAAAATGTTCCTGAGAATATGACCTTGTACATTCTACCAAATGATTATAAATCAAATGCTTAGGGAAAAAAATCAGAAGAAAATGAGATTGACAGGGAACTAAAACTGAAGGTAAATAAAAGGTGCTATGATGTCTACTCTTCATGATAGTATAGTCTGACAAATTATTTTTCAACTATCCAATGACTTATAAAATTAAAAATGTAATTTATACTAACAAGAGTTCACAGGTTGTGGGGGCACTGGTCTAAGAACAAAGTGTAAGAAATAAATTTTTATTATATTTATAAGACAATAGATGAATCCCAAAGTACAACTTTGTGTCTACCAAAGAACACTATCTTTAAAAGAGCAATCTGATACGGCTGTTAAATAAAACTATGAGCAGTTATCTTTAAATCAGAGTCATTTATATTTTAGCTTTAAGTAAGCCATATTCACAATTTAACAATTTTTATTCACAAGAACAAAAGCTACAATTATCACCAATGGGAAATAAGAAATCTCTATTTCATAGATATTTTAGTCTGTAATAATTTCTTCTATGGCTCCCCAGGATGCTTAAGTAGAAAGGATAAAGCATCAATTATAAACAAAATGGAAGATTACCACATTGAGGTCACACCATATAGTCAAGTACCAAGAAAGTTACATAGGTTTAACTCAAACTTAGCAAAAGAATAATTTCTCATTTCATTAACCAGTGAAAATAATCTTCATTTATACACACTCTCATTTACAGTAGGAAACATCATATATGAATGGTGAATATTTAGCAAAAAAAAGTATCTCCATAATTTCACTTTGATTGCCTTCATGACTTACAATGAAAAGATTTTCTGAACAGATGTACTCTTCAATAGAACTTTATGAAATATTGGAATTATTTCATGGCTCAATCATGTAGTAAGGAAAAACACCTTACCTACTTTAACCTGGATTAGTAGTATACTTGCTAAAATATAACTTGGTCACTTCTCTACATTTGAGACCACTGTATCAGAAAATTGCAGGAACATGTTAATTTGTTCATTTTAATTGGGTAAAATATAGATATTCCTGGGGAGATGGCAAGTAATACAGTTAGTCATCAAATGCTTCTCCCCACAGATTCTGTCCTTCCAGAGTCTAGTCTTTACAACCTTTTGACTTTTCTTTCCCTCTACCCGCTATGTTGTGCTCCCAACTTCCATTGAGCTGGAAGTTATTCACATGGCTCGGTAAAAAATTTTATTCTAACTTATTCATTTCCACTTCATTTCTTCCAGTCATTAAAGAGTTGTTGTTTTTTAAGATAAAAGAATGAACACATTTAACCAGGACTTATAGTAGTTGTAATTTGAATTGCTTCAATTTTGTTTTCTTTGTTGTTATTTTTTGTTGGTTTAAAAACAGGCCAAGATTCTCGTAAACCAATCAACAATCTTATGGAAAATGTGAATGACATTAAGGCCATGAAAATTAACCTCCTTTTAAAACACAGCCTAACAAGGGTTGAGTAGAAATAGGAGAACCATTAAAAATGTGTTTCAATTTCATGTGAAAGTATGAAAGATTAAATTTCTTTGAGAGTCTTACCAACAGTGATATTTAGCAAAAATAAAATGTAAAAAAGGAGAAAACCTTAATTTCTTTAAAGCTGCAGATTTTTATTAGTTATATAGGAAAATTATAAATAATTTTTTTTTAATTTAAGGAATTCAAATAATAGTCATTAGATCCCTGGGTAAAAATTCCAATAATAATCTAAATTTAAAAGCCAATGAACACAGATCAAAAGTCAACGCCATTTCTGCTTGAATAGCAAAAACAAACACAAACATAAAACACAAAAAACAGCACTGCCCAACGTATGATGCTAAATGAGGTGTTGTGGTTATGTAAACATATTAAGTAAACATGTTTTCCCTTCTTTTATTTTGATGCATCACATGTGTATGCAGGCAAAGATTTAAAACTACTTTGAATTAAAAAGAAACCAAAACCTTTATTCTATATTTTATTCTATATAAAGTACTTTTTTCTGTAGTACTTTGGTGCTAGATTTTTGATGTAATTTTTGAGAATGAGGTTTCCTATACAACAAGCTAACACTAGGTTGGTCAAAGACATCTACAAAGAAAAGTCCCTCATACTTTTCAACATAATATACAAAACTGTAAAATCTGTCAAGATGGAAACTTTCTGGAATTTCTTAAAGTATTGGAAAGTACAGCAAGGCAAAAGAAAGTATTATATACAAATAGTGCTTAAGCATTCTGTAGTGTAAGGAGATCTTAGTGTAAGTGGAGTGCAATTTATCTACATATACACACAAAATATTTCAGAAGCAAGTAAAGTCAACAAAAACACCAGTTCTTTAAATTACACTTGATCACGCAGACGAGCAAGTCTCTGTGACAATTCATCCTGAAGAAAGCAAATTTTAAAAGTCACAAGCTGTGACAAATATAATTCACTAATATTTTAAATAGCTCACATTTTAAATAAGATTTAAAATCTTAGATCAAAAATTCACAGAAGCAGCAACAATTAGACTTTACTTTTTAAACATTTCAGAATAAATGAAGAGCTTAATAGAGCAGAAGCTATAAAGGGGAGCAAACAACTTCTAAATTGAATATGCACGCCAATAGAAAACACCCATCATTAAGGAATTAAAGGCTAATCACATTTTGCTAATTTAAGATGATTTCATATTATAGTAGAGAGATACTTTTTATAAAAGAACAAAAGGTATATATATTTAGTTATATGTAAATACATATAATATATATTTAATGCATATATCAAGTTCATACTAATCAAGGTAAAATCAAACCTCTACCTGTTCCGTGGAAGCAACACTTGTGCCAACAGAACCTGTCTGACCCTGTGGTAGTTCCATATTGAGATCAAGGCTAAAATTTAAAAATAATTACCATAAATGAATGTTAATACAGGCATTTTCCTCCTTATGTAATTATAATAAGTAATAAAATAGGCTTATTGCAAATTTGAATATTCCACATACCATTTTACCTTAATTTAAATAAAAATAAAACTGGTTCAATTTTAAAAATCTAAATAGAACTTAAATATCTTATGAAGGTCCACCTTAGGGTAAATGCATGTACTAATTTTAAAGCAGTTTTGTTGAGTGCTAATGATGACCCACGTGGATGACAATCTTATGATAGAAACACTAATAAAAGACAGGAAAATGATCTGGTTGTCTGAACAAAAGATCAAAACAGTGGTCATCCAATGTATTCAATTTACTGGAAATTACTATATGTCTCCTACTGGGAAGGAAAATTAATATGCAAAATAGATAAACCAGACTAGATAAATGTAGCCTCAGGATCCATATCGAACATTTCAGCTAACTTCAAATTCAGTGCCTAGCTCCTGAGCTATGCTTAGCAGGAATCATTATGTCCATCCACCACACAACTGAGGTTTAGAAAAGTTAAGTACATTTGCCCAGGATCACCCTAGTGATAGATAAGATCTGAACCCAAGTTTGTCTGCCTCCAAGGACTATGATTTTAATCTCCATTGTAAACACTCCTCTAGAATATAAACTAGCCTTTCTGCCTGTCTCTAGACCAGCGTATGCTAAAGCTAACTCCAGTTTGAAAACACTACAGGGAATGTAATAACTTTACCAGTCATTAGGACACTCTATAGACAGATTGTTATTTAAAAGGTAAAGATATGCTATACTCAAATTTTGTTGAGGGAATCATAAACTCAAACAGAATTCAGATACTTAAACATCTTTAGGGATGGGCATCAGTATTTTGACATTAGCAGTTCTACGTGTCTCTACTGCTCCAGTCACCACTCATTATTGACATAACCAATCTCTTTCGATTTTCCCCCCCTGCAAGAACATTCAGCAATGTCTGAAGGCATTTTTGATTGTCACAATTTGGGGGACGGGTATTACTGGCATCTTGTGGGTAGAGGTCAGATGCAGCTAAACATCCTACAATGCATGGGACAGCCTCCAGGATTATCCAGCCCAAATTGTCAATCGTGTCGAGGTTGACAAATTCTACTCTAAATCTTATCAAAAAGTTGTCTACTGAACTTGATTCCCACTGAGGGTCCACAAGGCTGTAATGTGGCAATATTAATTGTACAAGACATTCCTTGCAGTTTCTGCAAGCCCAATCTTCTTATTTAGTGTTTAGTAAAAACAGAAACAAGTCCATACCACAAATTACTAAGATGGAGTCTTCTGACACACAATGCCTGAGTCTCTTTATGATACTTAACAAAAATCACCTTTCTTGCTACCTCCCCATTGGTATGTGGACGACAGCAGGATACTAAGGAAGTAAAGTAGTGTAGAACCTAACCTCCAGCCTTGTTCTCAAATATTGCAAACCTAATTGATTACCCTGGGTTTTCATTTACTAATGATACATTAGTGATCTAAAGAGCTGATAAACTTAACTGTTCATCCTAATCAGATCAGGTCTTAGCTTAGACACTAGAATAGTATTCATCAACTATATTTTCCAAGTGACTTCAAATTTTCTCTTCCCAGGAGAAAAGAATAGAGTACATGAACCCTATTTCAAATTACTCCACTTTTGAAGACAAAGTATAACACTTTATATCACGCAGTTTTAATCTTTATCTTTGAAAAAAATATTTTTATTCTTTACTACAATTTTATCTTGAGCTAAATAATATACTAAAGAATACTGATAACATGACTTCTGTAACACAGACATTATCATGGCTGAGTCAGTCTCTTCAAACATGAAAAGCCTAAATAAACAGCTCATTAACAGATACCCTATTTTGAATAGCAGGGCCACAATGGGTGTCAATTATTTACTTAAAAAAGAAAAGACCATCGGCAATGAAGCAATATTGCCATCTTTTGAACTCCTTGGACATTCCGCACATATAGCTCAGTTTGCAGGATTCAAACAGGGCTTAAGACTTAATCAACTGATCACAGCAGAATTCCTTTAGAAGATTCTTTAAAAAAAAAAATCTAGGGCCAGCCCAGTGGCACAGTGGTTAAGTTTGCACGTTCCACTTTGGTGGGCCAGGGTTCACCAGTTCAGATCCCTGGTGTGGACCTATGCATCGTTTGTCAAGTCATGGTGTGGCAGGCAGTGTCCCACATATAAAGTAGAGGAAGATGGGCACGGATGTTAGCTCAGGGCCAGTCTTTCTCAGCAAAAAAGAGAAGGATTGGCAGCAGATGTTAGCTCAGGGCAAATCTTCCTTAAAAAAAAAAACAACAAAAAACAAAACATCTGGAGTGACGTCAGCATCATGGTGGAGTGAACTTCCCCAGTAAACTCTCCCCTCCAACATACAACGAAAAGGACATTCATACTCCAACACAGGACATCAAAACACAACAAAAAAAATGTAAGAGAGACCCACACAGCCATATGACGGAGGGTGTAGAGGCTGGAGGCCCCTTGAAGGAGGTGGAATGGTGTAAGAGAAACCTTCGCTCCCTTCCCTAAAGACTGCGATCCAGGACCGTGGGAGACCTCTGAAGGGGAAGGAATGGAGGAGGGGATGTTCGTTCATGGAAACATCAAGAATCTCCAGTGGGCCCTTGCAGCCTAGAGGGAAGCCCTCTACCAGGGTGAAAGATTTCACGGGGGTGACCTTATCAAGCCAACACCCCAGGAGAACAGATAGTGAGAGAAGAGCGAGAAAACACCAAGAGCACCCAGGAGAAAACGCCCCCTCCCCCACCCACCCAGCCTGGGTCCAGCACCTGGGATCTCAGTTGAAGGCAGAGGGCTTAGAATACACGGCTCTTGACCCACACCGAGTGGTGACAGGTGGTAACTGTGACCAAATAACACCAGGATGGTAAAAAACAGAGCCACTCCCTCTAGCAGTATCAAACAATACATTAGATCTCCAGACCAGAGAGAAAATGACAAGTACCCAGAAATCAGTCCTGACGACACAGAAATATGTAATTTAAATGACAGAGAATTCGAAATATCTATCATTAAAAAACTCAAAGAGTTAAAGGAGAATGTAGAGAAACAATTCAACAACTTCAGGAGCTACTTCACAAAAGAGATTGAAACTATAAAGAAGAATCAATCAGAAATATTAGAGATGAAAGACACAATGGAAGAAATAAAACAAGACATGGATTCCCTGAATGCTCAAGTGGACATCACAGAGGAGCATATCAGCATAATCAAAGATAGACACGTTGAAATGCTCCAGATAGAGGAGGAGGAGAGAGAACTAAGACTAAAAAGAAATGAAGAAAGTCTCCAAGAAACGTCTGACTCAATTAGGAAATGCAACATAAGAATTATAGGTTTTCCATAGGGAGAAGAGAAGGAGAATGGAGCAGAAAGTTTGTTCAAAGAAATAATAGCAGATAACTTCCAAAACCTAGGAAAGCAGATGGAAATCCATGTAGAAGTGGCTATAAGATCTCCTAACTATGTCAATGTAAAAAGACCTACTGCAAGGCATACAGTAGTGAAACTGGCAAAAGTGAATGACAAAGAAAGAGTAATAAGGGAAGCAAGGCAGAAGAAAATAACCTACAAAGGAGCCCCTATAAGGCTTTCAACCAATTTCTCTGCAGAAACCTTACAGGCTAGGAGAGACTGGAATGACATATTCAAAGCTTTGAAGGAAAAAGCTTTCAGCCACGAATACGCTATCCAGTAAAAATATCCTTCAGATATTATGGATAAATAAAAACTTTCCCAGACAAACATAAGCTAAGGGAGTTCGTAGCCATGAGACCTCCCCGCCCCCACAAGAAATCCTCAAGAAGGCTCTCATACCTGAAAAAAAAAAAAGGAGAAAGGGGTTACAAAGCACAGACTAAGGAGATAAATAGGTAGAATCAGAGCAGGATAGCAAAATACTCAAGTATAGCATTAAAGACAAAGAAAGGAAAACATCAAAAACAAAGATTATCTTGTCATTTTAACCACAAACTCACAACACAATATGGAATACGATGTGAGAAAAACAACTTCGGAGGGGAAGAGGAAAGGGACTGAATCGTTTTAGCCTACGGAAATGAGGTTATCACAAAATGGACTATCTTATTTATGAGATTTTGAATACAATCCTCATGGTAACCAATAAACAAAAGAGAAGAGTAGAGACACAAACAATAAGGAGAAAACAAAGAAACACAACATAAAAAACTACGTAATTCAACTGGTAGACCAAAATACACTGGATGAGAAACAAAAGAAATGCAGGAGAACTGGAAAACAAATGATAAAATGGCAGCATTAAGCCCTCATATATCGATAATCACCCTAAACATAAATGGATTGAATTCTCCAAGGAAAAGACACAGAGTGGTGAGATGGATTAAAGAAAAAGACTCAACAATAGGCTGCCTCCAGGAAACACACCTCAGCTCCAATGACAAACACAGGCTCAGAGTGAAGGGATAGAAGACGATACTCCAAGTTAATGACAAACAAAAGAAAGAAGGTGTTGCCATACTCATATCAGACAAAGTACACTTCAAGATAAGTAAAGAGAGACAAAGAGGGGCAATGTACAGTGATCAAAGGGACATTCCATTAAGAGGAAATAACACTTGTAAATATCTATGCACCCAACACAAGAGCACCAAAGTACATAAAGCAACTATTAACAAACCTAAAAGAAGATATTAATAATAACACAATAAGAGTAGGGGACATCAACACTCCACTCACAGCTATGGATAGATCATCCAGACAGAAAATCAACAAAGAAACAGTGGAATTAAATCAAAATCTAGACCAGTTGGACTTCAGAGACATATATAGGACACTCCATCCAAATTCAACAGAAAACACATTCTTCTCAAGTGCACACGGAACATTCTCAAGGATAGATCATATGTTGGGAAACAAAGCAAACCTCAATAAATCTAAGAAGATTGCAATAATAGCAGCATCTTTTCCAATCACAGTGCTATAAAGCTAGAAACTAATTACAAGAAAAAAGCTGAGAAAGAGACAAAGATGTACAGACTAAACAACCTGCTATTGAACAACCAATGGATCACTGAAGAAATTAAAGGAGAAATCAAAAAATGTCTGGAGACAAATGAAAAGGAAACATACCATACCAACTCATATGGGATGCAGCAAAAGCCATATTAAGAGGGAAATTCATCACAATACAGGCTCACCTTAACAAACAAGAAAAATCCCAATTAAGCAATCTCAAACTACACCTATCTGAATTAGAAAAAGAAACACAAACAAAGCCCAAAGTCAGCAGAAGGAGAGAAATAATAAAAATCAGAGCAGAAATAAATGCTATTCAAACAAAAAAGGCAGTAGAAGGGATCAATGAAACAAATTGCTGGTTCTTTGAGAAGATAAATAAAACTGAGAAACCCCCAGCCAGACTTACAAAGAACAAGTAGAGAAAGCTCAGATAAATAAAATTAGAAATGAAAGAGAAGAAATAATAATGGATACCACAGAAATACAATGAATTATAAGAGAATACTATGAAAAACTATGCCAACAAAATGGAAAATCTAGAGGAAATGGATAAATTCATAGACTCTTACAACATCCCAAAGCTGAATCAAAAAGAAATAGAGAATCTGAATAGACCAAACATAAGAGATTGAAATAGTAATCAAAGCATCCCAAAGAATAGAAGCCCAGAACCAGAAGGCTTCCCTGGAAAATTCTACCAAACTTTCAGAGAGGATTTAATACATATCTTTCTCAAGATATTCCAAAAAGTTAGGGAAGATGGAACGCTTCCTAACACATTCTACGAGGCCAACACCACTGTGATACCAAAGCCTGACAGTGACAACACAAAAAAGGAAAACTAGAGGCCAACATCACTGATGAACATGGATGCGAAAATCCTCAACAAAATATTGGCAACCCAAATACAGCAATACATCAAAAAGATCATACATCATGATCAAGTGGGATTTATTTCAGGGACACAGGGATGGTTCAACATCTGCAAATCAATCAATGACACACCACATTAACAAAATGAGGAATAAAACCCCCATGATCATCTCAATAGATGCAGAGAAAGCATTTGACAAGATCCAACAGCAATTTATGATAAAAACTCTTAACAAAATGGGGAGAGAAGGAAATCACCTCAACATAATAAAGGCCATATATGACAAATCCACTGCCAACATCATACTCAATGGCTAAAAACTGAACCCCTTCCCTCTGAGAACAGGAACAAGACAAGGATGCCCTCTATCACCAGTCTTATTCAACATAGTACTGGAGGTTTTGGCCAGAGCAATTAGGCAAGAGAAAGGAATAAAAGGAATCCACATAGGGAGTGAAGAAGGGAAACTCTCACTGTTTGTAGAGGACATGATCTTATATATAGAAAATGCTAAAGAATCCAATGGAAAACTTTTAGAAACAATGAACAACTACGGTAAAATTCCAGGGTACAAAATCAACTTACAAAAATCAGTTCCATTTCTGTACTCTAATAACAAACTTACAGAAAGAGAACTCAAGAATTCAATTCTATTTACAATCGCCAAAACAAAAAGAATAAAGTACGTAGGAATAAATTTTACTAAGGAGGTGAAGGACGTATACAACGTAAACTATAAGACATTACTGGAAGAAATAGATGACATAAAGAGATGGGAAGATATTCCATGCACATGGATTAGAAGAATAAACATAATTAAAATTTCCATTCTACCCAAAGCAATCTACAGATTCAATGCAATCCCAATCGGAATCCCAAGGACATTCTTCACGGAAACAGAACAAAGAATCCTAAAATTTATATGGGGCATCCAAAGACCCTGAACTGCTAAAGCAATACTGAGAAAAAAGAACAAAGTTCGAGGCATCAGAACCCCTGACTGCAAAATGTACTACAAAAGCCATAGTGATCAAAACCGCATGGTACTGGTACAAAAACAGGCACATAGATCAATGGAACAGAACTGAAAGCCCAGAAATAAAACCACACATCTACCGACAGCTAATCTTTGACAAAGGTGCCAAGAACATACAATGGAGAAAAGACAGTCTCTTCAATAAATGGTGTTGGGAAAACTGGAAAGCTACATGCAAAAGAATGAACGTAGACCATTATCTCATACCATACACAAAAATAAACTCAAAATGGATCAAAGACTTGAAGATAAGTCCTGAAACCATAAAACTCCTGGTAGATAATATAGGTAGTACATTCCTTGACATCTAACTTAAAAGGATATTTTCGAATACCATGTCTTCTCAGACAAGGGAA